>NC_056727.1:265919163-265999163 GCF_019279795.1 Protopterus annectens | reverse complement strand
ACACACACACACACACACACACACACACACACACACACACACACACACTGACACACACACGCGCGCGCACATAGATAAAAGATTCAACTACAGATTCCATTCTTGTAGGGTGACTGATATTGTATTCCCAATGTTTTCTATCAAAAAAAAATTAGGTGATTTGAGAAATAGTCAACCTGCAGAAGCTGGTTAAAGCACACTGGTGGAATCTGATCTTGGTCTCACTTTTTTGACTTTTGAGTTAGTATAAGCTATGGCACTGACTTACAGTTTTCAAACTATAGAAGTGATATGTGTAATTTCTGGTGCTTACATTGATTTCACTACAATTGTCTAGTGTATTTATTCATTTATCTATCTATCTATCTATAGACAGAGGAAGCGAGGACCACTTAAATAAGTTGCCAGTCTTTTTGTCTGTTTTTTTCACACAGTTTGGTAGACAAAACAGATGGACAACAGGTGTGTAAGATTACATGATTCCTGGATTTGGGGAATATGTAATTTCCTTTGTACTGTGCAATATCAGAGTAAGCATTTATAATTAGTAGGAGGTGTGGGGGTGCAGTGGGGCTTCCCCCTGCAAAAAACACTATTTTACAGTGGCTTGGTCTGAGGTTATGTCTTGGAGCATGCACAATGATGTGTTGGAACTTGGAATTATTTTTTTATTTGGTGTTAACATAAATCACATCAACATTTGCGTGTTTCATTATTTGTTAGGACACTATATATATATATATATATATATATATATATATATATATATATATATATATATATATATCTATATATATATATACATACACACACACACACACACGCACACACATGCACACACACAAACACAAAATCACACAAAGCAGATTCTGTGTACACAACATTCAAAAAAGTAAGCAAACAGCATTTTTACAACTTGTAAATATGTGATGAGATGCAGGATGTGGTAAATGATTCCCCAGTTTAAATGCCAAATTCCATAAAAAATCCTGTGATTTTTCCAGTTCTTATTCCAAATTTGGAATTTACCCTGGAAAAATGGAAAATCAGGGTCATTTATTATATCATCCCACATGTAGGCTGCTAAAGGAGGTACTTGCAGGCAGATTTCTAGTTTTTCTTTGTGTTCTTTTAAGTGTAATAAATGCAAGGGTATTATACTTTTATTTGTGATTGGGTTTACTGTTGCCTTACTGCTGGTCAATCCTAATATAGCTGATGCTTTATAGTTGGCTAATTGAGAATCAATTGCTCTAAGATACAAGTGGTAAACAAATGAAGAAATATATAAATAGAAATAGAAATTGATCGACAGAAGACAGAGACACAGAGCCAGGAGAAGTAGAAATACAAATATTGTACTACAGCATTTAAAAGGAAAGAGAAAAACAATAAGATGCAGTTTTACACACAGGTCAAAGCTAGAAATATGTAAAGGATAAACTAACCATTATGAAACATAAACTAGGCAATTCTCCTCCTGAGTTTGACTTAGACATCATTATTAACTTCCAGGTAAGTCTTGGGACAAGAAAGCCCTGTCCCTTAATCAAAGGTAAATTAATCTAAGAGGATTCTTTGCTTTAGGTATTATACTATAGCCTGTGTGTTTGCAGCTTCATAGGGTCTCCAGGTCAGGACCTGATATTCTGAAGCTTACCAGTTCTCTCCAAGGTTAAGACAAAGTGCAAGGAAGCCTCTTTCTGTACTATTTCTAAATCCCAATGATTAACAAAAATGTGCCCATGCACATCACCAGTGGCTAACATTGATGGCAAAAGTACAGAGCATTGGCTGACATGCAAAGGAAACTGTTATTTTGCAGATAACCTCAGTACTTTCTCCATATCAAATAATGATGAAGGAATGTCTACAGTCACATTTCTTGTAGCCAAGAAGCTCTCTCTTGAAAGTCTGAAAAAATAGCACCTTAAGATTTCAGGTATGATATGAAGGAAAATCCTGATGTCCTGATGACAGGTGGAGTTTGGAATGCTACCCAATTAGGTGAGGCCTACTTAAGCCACTGATCTGGTTAAGATGTCAAAGATAATGTACATAAATACTAAATAAATCTACTGTCCTTTGAGAACTGTGATTTTATCATACTGTTATTCAAAAGATTTGAGAAATAGGGATGCATTAGAAATTTATTTTAATGAACAGTTGGTATGTTCAAGATATGAAAGTTGAAATTTCTTCTGGCTTATTCTTGTCCACCTCTATCAAGTTTCCACAGTCCCTTGTATAATTTTTGTGCTCACTGTGGCAGGCTTAGCGACATGCCAGTGGGAACATTGGCTCTAGAGGATTGTCACTTTTGAAGTGACACCCTGACCCCATTTGCAAAAATGGGTAAAAGGGGCTGAGAATGGAGGAATGGAAGGACAGATGGATGGAAGGATTTGGGAAATTCATAAAAGTAGAACAGAGATGAGCCCCCGGATTCATGAAGCTTGGCGCAAGGCCGGTGTAAGGCCTGCGCTGGCTGTGCGGCGTATAAATGGTGTAGTAGTGCCATATGCATATTAATGAAGGTGCGCTGCTTCCACATTCACGTGCATAGGACATGTGCGCGAGTGCATGGGGCATTACTAAGCTGCAACCGGAGGCGTGTCAATGTCGGCTGGCGATGAGCAACCTAAACTGCTGAATATTATAGTCTGCCTGCAATAGTAATAGCACCTATCAGTGTCTGTGGATAATGAAACGTATGCAAAGCATGCAAGACAGTTCCCGGCCACACAAAATGGAGAACCAAACAGAAATGCACGCAGCATAAGATAATATTCCATCCATGGAACAAATGATATTTAAAATCGTGTGTCCGTAATGTACTGCACTGTCAGAAGTTATACCCAGTGGAAGTGAAGCGCATCATGTCAGCGTGCCTCCAATACACACGTCTAGCCCCATGGGTATGGTCACCAGCAGTTCCACAGTGGTAGTGATAGTACACAGCAGGGCAGTTGTGGCTATATAACAACTGTAAAGAAACCTGACAGTCCAAATTGTATACCAAACACACACAAACATATGTATATTAAAATGTGCTACACACATGAACAGGAACGTACCTGTCACATACACATAGGATGCTATACGCGGAACCGGGATATCCAAAAGTAGAACCCATGCATGCAAATGCAATACGCAACAACCCCAGTATAGCACATAACCCGCACCCATGTCCGAATGTCCACCAAATCCAGCTACCAGCCTTGCGCATCCGTACACCTGCACATAGCGAGTATTCCCCATATGTAGTAGGAAGTATCATCCTAGGCAGTGTCTGGATTGCAAATATGTATCCCACGAATGTAAACATCCCATCACAGGTACGTAAATCCAAATGCCCACGCGTTAATGTTATGACAAAATGTGTGTACATCCCGCGTGGGATAAGTAACCAGTTGAAACCTCAGAGTTGTGTACATGCCACGGTGTCCATTACTATACACATCTGGACAAAACATGTATGTGTAGTCACGGTACTGTTCAGTTTCTACACAGACATGCAATTCATACTACGCAGGATGGAACAGCTGTCCACCATGCAGGTCACCCCACTAGGGTTGCCACCTGTTCAGATGGCCAAGGTGGGACATCCCTTGTAGAAATGTGAGAATTTGCAGGATAAAACATACCCCCGGCCAGTGCAAAGGACAGAAATACATGTGTATGCCACGATAAAAGTTCATGCCATAGCATTTGAATAGCTTATGCTATCCCAAATAATAGTTATGTGTACCAGATACAAAATACCTGTATCATGCAACTAGTACAGAAAATAAGAAATATATTATTGTCTTAAAATCACAGGACATTTGCCATGTCTTAGGTGTCGTCGCAGGACACAACTGTCCAAAGTGGGACCTCCCCTCGCAAAGAGGAGCAAGTGGTAACCCCACACCCCACCAAATTATCGACAGTATATATTCAACTCAATCACATACCGACACCACCTCTCAACCTATTACAGCAACAAAACCTGGACATAGCCCAAAAGGATGGGAGGACAAATAGGGACAGATGTAATTACTGCTCCCACAAGCTTCGAAAGTTCACTGAATAATAGTATGTACATAAGCAGGAATTGTTGTGAAAGATGTGGGGTAGTCCCCAGTATTACAGAGGTCCGTACAAATATACTGTAACAAACCGTCACATATGTTGACTGTACTACTGCATACCCGTAGTTAATTCATAGTTATGTCATGTGCAAAATAATAACCCCCATAAGAATGAATACAGGAAATAGTCAAATGTGAATGGGAACACCACTCACCGTGGATTATGTATCGTAACCATCCCCACCCATATAATGTATTGCCAACATCATAAGCTGTGGACAGGTGCCCAAACACCTGTGTCTGTAAACAGATTAAATGTACAAAATGTACAATCCCTGTCCATGTGCTTTGTCTGACATTTGAACACGGTCAGGGCAGTTCCGTTCACCAGTCGGACAAGCCTAAACCCAGATCACCACATGAACACCCTGACAATTGAAGACCTGTATGTGTCAGGAATATAAGCCTTTGGGTTCTGAATATCCTTGCAGTGATGAAATATGCAGCGTGGGTCCAGAGCAGTAGGGAATAGGGAATGTGTAACATGTAGTACCGCATTCTTCCCAGCAGGAGAATGGATGTCTGTGACGTAAGTGAAGCGGAGAGGCATATGTTAATGTAGCTATGTACTATGGGTATGCATATAAATGAGTCAGAACACCAAACGTATACTGGTTACAGCATCCGGCCAACGTGAATGCAGTCCCGGTTGAACAACGACTACAGCACATATAATGTGAAAGTGTAATGAATGTGTCTGTGCTGTACAGACAGTTAAATATGTAAAGGTGAACGTGTGTTTCGCAAATGTCTGTTAACAGGATTACAGATAAGTACTGGTACTGTCACAAGTAATAAAGCCCACGTAAGCACAAAGACTTAGTAAACATATGTAACCCACAATAAGGATATGTATGCACGCCCGCGCGTAACCTACAATAAGGAAATGCAAGTGCGCCTGTGCGTGTGTGATCCGCTCACAGCATAGTAAATGAATGCTGTTTCCCCCACGTTAGTTATACATGGCTCAAACCCGTTAAGCTCGTAAAGTATGAAACCGGACGAAGCCATGCAAACTACCGGTACATATAGGGACAAACCCCAGATATGTGCCAGAACAAACATAGAAAGTGGATAGAATAACGGGTGTCAGTAGCATGGATTCTCAAGGGTATGCAGTCGTAACCTGAACTGCTTGCCAGAAATCCCCACCGTAAGTCTCAGATGAAATGCCACTACATTGCCAGATAGACACAGGTTTATGTAAAACACAGCTAAGATAAAGGGGCAAGCAGCTGTACACTCAGCGACAATCTGTATAGTGGAAAGGTATGGTATGGATATAGATATATGTGTATACACATAATCCACAGACGTAAACCAAAGCAAGTTATGAAATGAGGATTGTACATGTATATATGTATACACAACAGACTTATGTCCCGTAGATATGACATATGTGCATAAATAGGCGACGTTACATCTAATATGAGTAGACAAACAGACATGCAGGAAAGGTGAATAAACCGCAGCATTCAAAAACATTGGCCAGAAAGTGACAGTCCAGCAAGTTCTACACTTTAAACATGCAGATAGGTGTCCATTGCAGGACTCCATAAATTGGAATACGTAGTGTCAACCGACATTGACGCAAAAGAAGTGACCGCAGCAAATATGAAATAGCTGTACATGCAACAGTATCAGGTGCAAGGGTGATGACACATGTGTCGATAGAATGTATGATGTACGAACTGATATCCGGAGAGTGGGGAGTGCATATAAGTGTCTCCACACTTCAGTAACGCACACATTAAAAATGTGTAATGGGTACTGTAGAGGGTTGTCAGGTATGGGAATCATGGGTATGCAGATATGGGCCTAGGTGTTGTTTGGCAGGATTTCGTAGGGTTCCGCTGGAGTGATGTGGGTATAGCACACACCTATATCCCCAATAATGGGGCAACCCATCCACTGGATACTGCGGAAACCATTTTGGCTATATGTAGGGCCCTATATCAGTGTCATGTAGGTGATAATCATGGATGGACATGCGTACGACCAAGATGGTACCCATACCTGGCAGACTGTCAGAATAACACAGCTGCATGAAGGCATAGTACATGAAATACAAATAGGGACTATATTAGATATACCCCAGACAAAGTCAGAACGTGGTGAGAATACTGGCGTACCCATGAATACGGATGTTATGAGTGTTACTAATCATGTAATGGAAATGTCAGTCACTATTATCTACCGCACAGTCCGTAATGCCTTGCCAGCAATGTACCAGAAAGGCACATCACTATGACAAATGTAACAAGGTCAAACATCAGGGTGTTTACCCATAATGTGTACAGGTTAGGGGTATGAAGGTAACCTGTCCAGAATACATGTACAGAACCTGTGATACTAGGTGGACAGGTGAGAAGAAAGACATCAGGACAAATGAGAAAACATGTACAAGTCACACGCATGTACACCGACAAATGTGAATGACAACGTATGCCCTGTGAATGTCAATGTGGACGGTTAATAGACACAAACGTAATGTGTCCCTCAGGGTGTCATGCAGTGTCACCATAACAATGTCCAGTCCCCCACGTACGTGAGCTCTGCCATTGACGGTAAGCGCAAATACCGGCGCACATATGGCACATGATAGACCAATTAGTGTGGATAAGCAGCTGTTGGCCTGTGTGAGGAATACAACTGTCTGGGTGGGTGTGTCCTGCAATATAAATGTAATGGCATGTGGCCTGTGATGCCGCCATACAGTGTGTGTATTGGTGTCAGAAAGTTGATATTTTGTTACAGACACATACTCCGCAACTGTACAGATTTATGATGAATGTGCAGAGTTCTGCCTCATATGTTGGGTGTGTTCCACATAACAGTAACATTCTGGCACTTCCATGATAACTGAAGACATGAAATGATGACAAACATGCGTAAGACACCAAATCCGACAGAAAAGCCATACTAATGCAAAACCTATTATTGTGCCAACTATTTACGTTTGTAAGAGCAACATGTCAATACTGCCCCTATGTGTCCCACTATCAGATAAGGCCTTGTCCAGCAACTTGCTCTAGGAGGTGGAGTGGTATGAACAGAAACAGATACATGTGTGAGGAAACAGCAATATCGACTGCAAGATAATGCAGAAGATATGACATGCGCTGCAGAAGGACATGCAGTGCTGTCCGCAGGTATGTGCTGACATTGTAAATGACACAGCAGTCTACATGAAGAACCTTTAGGGCTGTCACCTTTACAAATGATGATACTGGGACATACCCACAGCCATGCACACAGCACAAATAGACATACACACATCAAAACTAGGCCATGATACATGAAGCCTCCGGCATGTACGAGTACAGTGAGAGTACAGCAAGGATAGATGTCTGCCAAGATATACAGCAAACGCCTGTAAGGGCGTGTAACACTGCCCGTAACACGGACATTGCATGGACAATGTTGGGAGTTGCAACATACCCCATTGGTATGTGAAAGCTATGCAAATATGCGATACATAAAACAGTCAGCTGCCCATGCAAGAGCAGGGTTATGGGCAGAAAATAGATATATAGAGAGAGAGAGATACAGACATACACATGTGGCAGGGCTGGTAATCAAACCTACACATGACTACCTTATCACACTACAGCATGATGCATTTACAGACCATGCTACTGAGACTACTAAACACAGTAGACACACAGGCATTCTACTAGGTGCGTGTCAACATCCGCAAAGACAAAGAAGGCAGCAGAATACATCTGTATTGCAAAGCATCTAAAAGCATAACCTGAGTCCTCAGGCAGACGGGAGCATGCACACATACACCTGGCCAGCGTGGGAATCAAACCTACACCTAACTACTCTATCACACTATACATTTACAGAATGCGCTACCAAGACTACTGAACACAGCACTCCCAGAGGCATACTTCTAGGTGGGTGACATCATCCGAAAGGCAAAGATGCCGATAGGGAATGTATGTGTTGTGAGGCATCTAAAAGCATTAATGTGTCCCCAGGCAGCTGTAAACATACGCACACACACACTTGGAAGGGCCGGGAGTTGAACACACACCTACCTACTCTAACACACTACAGCATTACGCACTTACAGAACACGCTGCCGTGATTACTGAACACAGCACTCTCAGAAGCATACCTCTAGGTGGGTGACATCATCCGCAAAGGCAAAGACGCCGATAGGGAATGTATGTGTTGTGAGGCATCAAAAAGCATTACTGTGTCCCCAGGCAGCTGTAAACACACACACACTTGGAAGGGCTGGGAGTTGAACACACACCTACCTACTCTAACACACTACAGCATTACGCATTTACAGAACGCGCTACCGAGATTACTGAACACAGCACTCTCAGAGGCATACTTCTAGGTGGGTGACATCATCCGCAAAGGCAAAGACGCCGATAGGGAATGTATGTGTTGTGAGGCATCTAAAAGCATTACTGTGTCCCCCGGCAGCTGGAAACACATTCACACACACACAAACTTGGAAGGGCTGGGAGTTGAACACACACCTACCTACTCTAACACACTACAGCATTACGCATTTACAGAACGCACTACCAAGATTACTGAACACAGCACTCTCAGAGACATACTTCTAGGTGGGTGACATCATCCGCAAAGGCAAAGACGTCGATAGGGAATGTATGTGTTGTGAGGCATCTAAAAGCATTACTTTGTCCCCAGGCAGCTGGAAACAGATGCACACACACACACACACACACACTTGGAAGGGCCAGGAGTTGAACACACACCTACCTACTCTAACACACTACAGCATTACGCATTTACAGAACACACTACCGAGATTACTGAACACAGCACTCTCAGAAGCATACTTCTAGGTGGGTGACATCATCCGCAAAGGCAAAGATGCCGATAGGGAATGTTTAGAGAGTGAGCGGTCTGAAAGCATATTACCGTCCCAAGGTAGATATACACAAACACGCCAGTGCTGTCAACGGGCCAACTAAATATCTACGAAGCACAACAAACACTGAATAGATATGGGATGCGCCACAGACAGTACACCCTTCGAGAGAGCAACAAGTGTGTTCAATGTAGGCATCCATCGTGACATTGAAATTGGACATCTGGTGCCTGGATGACCACCATGGCTATACAGGATGTCAATGGCCATGCCCACACGCTTAGTATCACATGTCTGTTTGGAATGTACTGTGTGTCCATCTACACAACAGCGTACTGGGCATGCTCACACACATAGCTGTTGCAAAGGGCCATCTTGCATGCACACGGAGTCTAATCCCGAGCGCAGTGTGGAATGTACTGTGTCCATCTCCACAATGGCGCACTGGGCATGCTCACACACTTAGCTGTTGCAAAGGGCCATCTTGCATGCACACGGAGTCTAATCACGGAGGGGTGCAGTGTGGAATGTATTGTGTGTCCATCTACACAACGGCGTACTAGGCATGCTCACACTTATTGCTGCACAGGGCCATCTTGAATGCACACGGAGTCTAATCATGGAGGGGCGCAGTGTGGAATGTATTGTGTGTCCATCTACACAACAGCGTACTGGGCATGCTCACACACTTAGCTGTTGCAAAGGGCCATCTTGCATGCACACGGAGTCTAATCACGGAGGGACGCAGTGTGGAATGTATTGTGTGTCCATCTACACAACGGCGTACTGGGCATGCTCACACACTTAGCTGTTGCAAAGGGCCATCTTGCATGCACATGGAGTCTAATCACAGAGGGGCACAGTGTGGAATGTACTGTGTGTCCATCTACACAACAGCGTACTGGGCATGCTCACACACTTAGCAGTTGCAAAGGGCAATCTTGCATGCAGATGGAGTGTACACACAGAAGGGCACAGTAAGGTATAACTGCCCTCACACACAGGGCGGTCACACATTCAGTGACCTGTACACACACAGCTGCCATCACAGCTGTCACAGGAGCAGGTCACACACGTACACACTGCAGTGTACACTGTAGCTGTCAAGTCAGCACCATGTCATTGGTGAAGCACTACACAGCCTTACGGTCCCACAACACCATGTTGCACATGACCACTGGGCTGTACAGTGGTGTACACCAGCTGTGCAGAGTACACACGTACCAACAGGGATCCAACAGGTGTTATGCATTGCAACGATGCCAGTATACATGAACAGGTCGGCTCATGACATACCATGGCCCTTACACAGCTGTGACACTTGACTGTTGCTGTACACCAATGAATACACGTCTAGGTCCATCGTATACGTGATTGTGTGGATGTGTGCATGGAATGCACACACAACACATACATACATGGCCTTTGACGTACCTCGTGCATAACACTGGCCCAATCAATGCTACACATGCAAATTGAAGGTGGGCCCATGTCTGTTGAATGCTCACACTACAGAGGGTAGCAGTGTTGACCGGGACACATACCCCTGTACTGGTCGCCTGTGACACCCGTGATATCATACCGCAGTCCATGTGTCATGTATGTCAACACACATGTCCAACAATAGCAATGCATACAAACATGGCAACAGGAGACACATGTGACATCTGTACTGTGCATGCAGCAAACATGCATGTGCAGTGGCCGATGTCCGTAACATAGTTGCACCTACCTACGACATGCAGACGCAATGCAGACCCATCATTGACATCTGTATACGGTGACATACAAACAGCACGTATGGAGGGATGTGTGTACGTAACGTGGTGAGCCACCTGTCTAGATGTATGTGTGCAGGGGTGGCTCACAGTTGTGTCACACACCATCCTATCATGCCATGTGCTAACTGTACGCTATGCCGCTGTTACGTGATGGTGCTGACATAATGCATACACAGCGGTCAGGTGTTAACAACTATATGTCATATAGCACCTGTAACACCTACAACCTCCCGTGTGTATATAGCAGCACATTTGCCAGATATAGCGTTGGTACACATAATACAATCAATACCGCTGCATGCCCAGCAAACATGTCATCATATGGCTGGTGTATCATTCCCAGCACTGCCATGTGTGTCCGAATGTGTGACCAGGGTTGCCACATATTGTGGGGAATATGTCCCAGTTGCTACACATCCCTGTACACTATTGTAGAGAACTGTACATATGTCAGTGTGGGAAGCATGACGTTTGCCGGTGATGTGCATCACACACATCGGCTGTCCGTATACACATGTGTGGTCACCACAGTGTGTGTGTGTCTGTATGTATGTCTGGTGCTTGGTGTGAGTGTGTATGCTAATATACGGTGGGAAATTATCACTGGCCCCACGTGTTGACTAACCCGTAATGGTGATGCATTGCACAACCCTGTTGATGCCATAGGTCCCAGCCTTACTGGCTACCTGTGCATGTCCCTTCTCTGTGACACTTCACGTGGGTGCATAGTACTGTGAGGGTGATGACCACACAGGCAAGGGTCCCCAGCTGCACACTATGGGGTGTGCGTTATAGTGGTGTACACCCTGTGACTGCGGCCATGTTCACATACTGTTACGGGTCCTACTGCTGCACAGTGTGGCCTCCAGCTACCAAGTGACACCTCACATCATCATTGGCCAGGCCGCTGTGTACAACCCCTGCACCATGTCACCATACCTGTAATGTGTCCTGCTATGTATGTCACGTCCTCTGTCCAGTGTAGCCTGTGGCACCCACACGCCAGGTGCAGTATATGTGCAGACATCTGTGTCATGTTTGTGTGTCCAACACTCAGGATGAGGGTACATGTAGCATGCTGATATTGCCAGATGTGCCTGTGTGTACTCCACAGTTACACGTGGGGGACTGCAAACACTGCTACCTGTAGGCACATGCAAGTACACCATAGAAGGGAACCAGGGTATCACAACAAACATGCTGCTACAGATGTAACCGAGACACATACCGTGAACACATCACAATGCATGCTGCACCTGCACTACATGGTGTGACCGGTGCATGTCGACAGTACACAAACCTATGTCACATACACAACTCAGTATTCACACACAACCACTGCAACATACACATCCCTCACTATGCATACACACCTCTCACTATGCTGTTCACCCTGTGCATCAGAATATTTGTGCATAACCCTGCACCGATGGTGTGGATGACAGGGATGCGGCACAGGCTTCATCATATGCACAGGGTGATATGTTTGCCAGGGGCATAGGCTGCACCAATGGATAACATCATGTGTGTGTGTAAGGGCCAGTGAGTTGACTGGACATATTGTGCAAAATGCATGTGGGTGTTGTGGAGCCCTACAGTTGTGTTTGCTGTGTGCGTGCATGTGTGTACACATTTCTGCCATTTGTGATGCCTACACGGGATATAATTGACAGCCCCAGATTGTACAGTACAGGTTGTACAGCTCACTGTGTCCGTCCACGGCCACATGACTTGTGCCTGCCTGGGGTTGCACGGGCACTACCAGGTGGAGGTACAGTCTGACGACACATGTCCGCTGGAAACGTGGTCCTGCTGAGACCGTCCAGGGCCACATCCACATGGCCTGCTGTGTCCTGGTGTTGACAGCGCAGCAGCAGCTGCACTGCTACTGCTACCAGCACTATGGTAGCGGGCATGTGAGGTGGCATGGTCACATCGACCTACACTAGGTGGTGTTGCTGGCCCTCGTCCACGTGGCCTACGCCTCACTCCTACCAGGTGTTCCAGCACAGGCAGCTCCTGCTCACGGATTGCTATGCCTCGGTCAAGGATACCGACCATTTCACCTAGTCGCCTATCCAGAACATTAGCAATCTGCTGTTGAGCATTCGCCAATGCCTGGATGTTGTCATTTAGGGTGTGGATAGCAGCACTCTGCAGCCTCTGCCCTTCTCTGTTCTGCCATTCAGCACGTGTGTGTGCTGCCATTACAGTCTGGAACATGCGTCTGGTGATGCCAGCTGCTGCGCTCTGTTCTGCAGGTGCATGTCTGCCAGAGGTCCTCCTATGAGCAGCACTGGCCACATGCCTGTGTGGCACATCTGCAGTCATTACACTGACACCATGGTGTGCAGACACACCTTCTGTAACCACCACACATTCCTGTCCCATGCCAACAGACGCTGACTGTCCTTCCTCTATGGCCACCGGTGATGTGGTATGTGTTGGCAGCAGAACTGTGTGCGGGGAAGAGGGGGGCATAGCTGGGATGGTAACCATTGGCACAGATTCAGCCCCTGACAACCCTGCCTGTACCTCATGCATATGTTCATCACCGCTAGTATCTGTGGGGACACTAACATCAGATGGACCGCAGGAGGGTAACGCACCTATATCACCTGTGAATGCAAAGGAATACTGTAAAGTACAATAGACACAGACACACACACAGACACACACACACACAGACACACACACACAGACACACACACACAGACACACACACACACACACACACAGACACACACACACACACACACACACACACACACACACACACAGACACACACACAGACACACACACACACACACACACACACACACACACACACACACACACACACACACACACACACACACAGACACACACACACAGACACACACACAGACACACCATGCATGTGATTTGTCAGATGGCATGCAGCATGCCTGCGATAGAGCAGAGGGCATGCAGCTCAGACATTAATAGTGTTAGTAAGCATACCTCCCTGGGGTGCACATTACCGCAAGTAGGTGTCATATCAGTAGCCATGCAGGTCACACAATCATGGCAGTATGCATGCATCTCCGTGATACACCATGTGGGCCAGAACAGGATAACAGTACACGTCTGACGTGTCCTTGACATGTAATCTGCTGAAATGTGCATTAACATGCATACATGTTTGACACAATGGTGTCCTGACACATGTACAGCATCATAAAGGGCTTCACATTGCAATGTTGTGTGTATGCCCTACAGATAGAATGCATGGTTATTAAATGTGCATGAGCACGGGAGGGTAGTGTGAGCCATCTACATTGCTATACAGTGTGAAGTACAGACACTGTGCCATTGTATGGCAACATGAGGCATGTATGTTGCTGGAGAATGCATAATGTGTATACATTGCATAGCCATAACTGCAACACAGTCGTGATGTTCGACAGATCGTATATAGTAGACTTCAGTGACACCTCCAGTAGCTGTGCACAGGCTTTTAGGTTGTCCACTGTACCACATCAACTGTATAATCGGTCAACTAGGGCTATAATTGGACCATGTGTGGACAATGTGCAACAGGGTGTATACACATCCCATGTACTGTGTGGCTACATGTCTCAGGCCATCCCCCATGGCCATGTGTGCACATGTGGTGGCCATTGTGTGTGATGGGCATCTTCTCCACATGTCTGTGTGGTCCCATATGATATACACCCATACATGTCAGATATGTCACATTCCACAGGTCTATGCAGACAACGGGTTGTATGTTTGGTATGTGGGGTATAGGTCATGTGATAGTGTGACAATATTGCAGACAGGACACTACATGTCTGGGACATGTCTGGTGGCACATCACAGTGTGTGCACCTGATGCGGGGGCATATGACACAATGGTGACACTTGTGGGCTGCCCATATCACAGCTCACTGTGTGGTACTGTGTGAGTACCACACATGTTGTTCCAATGCATACTACATATGCCTCCATTGTAGAACACCTCCACCATTGTATGCAATAGCTGACCACACATGTCGCAATGACATGTACTGTGGTTTCAAGTCTGTGTATCATTATGTTTGCATATATTGCACATGGGTGGCGTGTGTGAACGCATGTTGGTGCGACCTGCATATCATGACTGGAACAAACATCAGGTGTGTAAGTGTTAACTGGCCACATGGCAAATAGATCTACACTGTAACATGCCTGATACTGATGACAGTCTCACCTGCAACGGACTCATGTCTGTGCGGCACGCCAGAGGTACCTGTATAGGGGTGACACACCAGTATGTACATTATCCATGACTGTATGACAGCCACAGGTTGCACTGTGCATGTGCACACATTCACCTGTGTAATAGCATATAGTATGCACATGTGTGCATACACAACGTAGCATACTGTATTATGCAGCATTTGTGTCCACATACCTGGCATATGTTGTTACTTTACATTATGTACAGTGACGCATGCAACTACATGGGATATAATAGCCATATGTGCATTACTGACTTACCAGGCAACTCCAGGCTCATTGGTTGGGAGACACCCACCTCCACGATGGCAGCTAGTGTTTCTGGATGCTGTTCCCTGGGTGTCCCCAGACTGGCCAGTAGCTCCTCGGTGTGTGTGAGTGGGGGCTGGGTTGGTGGCCCACCACCTGTTCCACCTTGTTCCCTGGCAATTGCAGTGGCATGCTGTTTTGCATGTCGTATCAGGTCCGTGCAGTGTCTGCGCACCTGCTGGTAGGTGCGGTTATGGCCACCCCCATCGTTCACTCTCCTGCGTAGATCCTGCCACAGGTCATCCCGCTGATGGGCATGCTGTGGCACATGGCTGAACAACAAGTCATAGTTGTCATGGAGCAGTGGGATGAGGACATCATCCTCCTGGCGGATGTATGATGGGAGGCGTGTACGGGGCATTATCTTAAAACATAATGATGGTGACAGGTCACAGTTTCAGAGATGTACAGAGATACTGCTGCACATACATTTCTATGACATCTACTGCATCT
The DNA here is from genome assembly GCF_019279795.1 of Protopterus annectens. Taxonomy (NCBI): domain Eukaryota; kingdom Metazoa; phylum Chordata; order Ceratodontiformes; family Protopteridae; genus Protopterus; species Protopterus annectens. The sequence continues at coordinate 265,983,383 of NC_056727.1, read as the reverse complement.
GCACAGTTATCTTTGCAAAGCACCATGACACTGACACGACTGACGTGTTTGTGTCACACATGTCACACTCATTATGCATTGGATATCATCACCATATATGTGTGTCGCCTCATTACAGTGTTCATACTCCATGTAAATGCCGTCTTGCTGTGGGCATGTCTATCTGCCTGCACTTGTGTTCTTACCTATCTGCACATGCCTCGATGTGTCCACGGTACTACTGTTGACCTGGATGCTGTGTATATGTCACATATCAACACAGACACAGCCGGAATGGACTTGAGCAGTGACAATGCACACATACGCATGGACACCTGTACATGCATGTGTTTTGCCATATACATCTACACAGCACTGTACAACTGTTCAACATCCTGACACGGATCGCCTGTATTACACATGTGACAGACATCGGACAATGGATAGTCAGACGACATTAGCAGGGTTGGTCATCAACCATAGCATGTGTGGGCATGGTTTCCACGCTGTTACAGACGGCCATTGTGCCACCGCGAGCTGCATCAGTGCCACATTACTGATCCAGTCAGTTGATAGTACATCTACCATGCGGCCATCCCACCATGTATGACTGGGATGACATCTGCAGCTTTGATGGACAGGCTTGCATGGTATGGCGGGAGTATGTCACATGTATGGCACAGGGATCTGTCCAGCCTGTGGCGATCCTAGTATTTGAACGGTGGCTGTCCATGACATATGTCATATAGATCAGGATATGGACATGTAGCATGTCCATCATCATGGTGTAGCAAATGTCCTTCTGCAAGGTAGACGGCATGCTGCATAGTGGAGGTGTGGATTGTGAAGGCTGTTCTCGCACATCCATGCATAGCCATTACCCCTTACAGGTGGTATATGATCCAATATTGGTCACCACAGTGCTGTGTATGCCTGGCCAGTGATCTCCGTGCTCATGGATGGCACCCTGACATGACATGGGTACCCCAGATGACTACCTAAGTGGCCTGGAGACGTCACCATGTCAGGGGTGCACTGCACAGCACCATCCCTTACACAGTGTCCATAATGTTGACCACAGCCTAGGTAGCAGTTTATGGGTACAGGGATGTTCACCTAGTGGTGACACTGCTGGTATCATCCATCAGACTGTGTACATATGTGACACACCTCACACACACACAGCCCATTCTGTATGTTGTTCACAACACTGACACAGCTAAACTGATAGATCATGGCCATTCACAGCCTCACATAGACAGATGCCTAACATTTGTCTGTGTGGTATGGGCTACAATGAGGGTGGGGTACAACACATTAACCCTGTTCTACTGTATCTGGCACAGATGTGCTGTGCACATGTCACTGTTTCACCTTTTGTAGTTGTGGGTCTGTCAACAGGCCACTGGTGGAACACACCTGTGACATGCAAAGGTATTTGTAATCAGATATCCATGCCATCTTGTACATCTGTACTGCTAACATCTACAGTGCTAATGGTTCATGGACATGCACACCATACTCAGCAGGGTTATAGTGCAGTGCCACCCTAAATGACTGTCATCACCTCTTGTGGGTTGATATTATCCAACACCCTATCTGTATTGTATGGTCATGCTAGGCACTTGTTCGGAACATGTGAGCATGTCATGAGCTACTGATTACTATAGCACCCATTCCACACCACTTCCCACAGGTACACTAGCTGTCCTACACTTCCCAGCTTGCTTAAGGTACGACAGCTGTTGTACACATAACGCACATATCCTGTGGGACATGGTTGTATATGCAGGCATGTCCAACTGTCACATACCAGTGCTACTGCCTGTCTATATGAGGGATATGTCGTACATGTGGCAATAGAGCAATTGTGTCATGTACACATTCAATGCTCACTTTCCAACATACGGCACTACAGCCTGTAGGGAATGCACGTCTGCAGCCGTGCTGGGCCATAGCTCTCAGGTGTACCTCATTACGGGGAACGTACCTCATTTGGGGTTCTAAAAGGTGCATATTCCTCAAGGTTCCACATTGGAAGGGTATGCCACACATTCATTGTTGTACATAGTTTACCTGCTAGCCATGGCTAGATAGATGAGAATCATATAAATTCATTGGAATATCTGTTTTATACATAAGACCAGCCTATTTTAGCCATCATATGCCCTTCCTAGTTGACGCTGTTAGTAAGCCAGTTGTAAGTGTTCCACGTTTCGCCCATTTGTCACACTGTATGAGGGCTAATGTTCCTCATTTTGGGGACAGGAGGATGACAGCTATGGCTGGGGGTAATGCTGTCGCTAACCCTGACTGCACCTGACAGTAATTTGGGGATGTGTAACATTCGCAACACACCCCACCCATCACATTGTCTCGCATAATCTACACCACTGGCCACACCTATGAGGACAACCTGTGCAGTACGTCTCCATACTCACTGTAGGCACCAGAGGTAGCCCCCATCATGGAAGACAACATCACCAGCTTATAGCCCACAGACTCATTTGTGCCAACCACATACAGCCAATAGTGTGTTATAACATTCACAACACACCAGTCATAGCTGACTCTGTAGGGTGTCACACTGCAGTTCCACACAGCAGGCTACACAAGGCATTATTCACTTACATCTTGCTGTCGGGTAACTGCTTCTGCAACATAACCTATGCACCCATGCCACACCTCACCAGGTACGATATGTCTGTCATTCGCCATGTTAGTGTGACTGCCCTGTGATGCCACTTCACAGACTATGTGTGCAGGGACGTGCAATAGCTCACCAGTCTTATAGCCCTGAGGGTGTGGGCCTAGCCCTGGGGAGCATTTTGCATTCGTCCGGACACGATACCACTGTACAGTGACCAACTGTGTCACTGCAACAGTTGCCTATGCTCCTATTGTCATTCCACAAGCATGTGGTATGTGTCCGCTATGACTGTCCTGGTCAAACACAATGCTGTGGCACAGATGACTTGCACCTGTTGGCCCTGGGAGTACAGCTCACATGCTAGGCTCTTGCTGCTTCTATACTGCCTGTCCTGCACAGCTTCCAATAACTGTCACCGGCAGGGCGTTAACTGGCATGCGCGACATAGGGTCATGTGACACATTGCTTGCATCTTCCCCTGTGACGCACGCAGGCAAAGCACACCTTATAATGCACCACTCCAACATCTCTGCAGTGAGTGGGAACTTCCTGTAGGCTCTGCAGAGCACACCTGCAATGACAGGTTATAGACGGACCATACCTTCCAGGCACATACCTGGACCGGCACACCCACAGCTGAGGGGTTCCCATATCCCACTATGTTGTCACACATCCTGGCAAGTTGCTTAGCACAATGCATCAGAGGTGCTCCAAGTGCAACTAACTGTGTCCGGGACCGCTATACACATTGTAACAAGCGACAGAGTCAACATCATACCCCATGGGTAACATACCTTCTATGGTGGTATAGTGGACAGTGGGCTTCAGCTACTACTGATGTGTGACTGACACTACCCCATACTTCACTGGGATAGCCACTCATGTACCGACACATCCATGAGTCATACCCTCCACTCAGCTGGATCAACACATACACACCACCTCCAGGACCTACATTACCCTTGGCATGGACACTACCACCATGTGACTGATGTTACACACCTGGGGTTATCCCCTCATTGGTGGATTCCGAACATATGCTAATCTACCGTGTTAGCCACATCCCAGAAACACACCCATCACAGCATACACAGTACATGTGTACTACTACACCTACTACAGACGTCTGCTGACAGAGGTTGTTGACATCATGACACCCGTGCAGATGGACAATGCACATGCAAATGCTGACACATACCCCAGTGCACTTAATTAGCATGTACACAACTGCATGGATCATGCTATTCCACACAGAGCCATGATGGTACACACCAGATAACAGACGCCACTCTGGTGGTCATGTTCCACGGACATATGATGTACAACAACAGGTGTAGGCTGTTGCACAGTGGTGTACATTCCCATGTGTGGGGTGGCTCACTGGTCAGCCGTGGTGGGGCCACAGGGTCCCTCATCACATACTCCCAGACTAGCTACGTAAACATGACTGCCACACATTCCGGGGTGTACCACCAGGCATTATGGTGGTATGTCAGTATTCGATGGCAACACCCACATCTGCTGTCACATACAACAGTCACTCAGAAACATTGCAGACCCAGGTATTGTTGGCAACATGCTGGAGGATGGATTCAATGCTGACAGTACACCCTCTCACTCACTACAGGGCCGCAATCCATACATGAACATTGTAGTGTCCCTGTGGTCACACCTACACAGTACTGACCTACACTCTATGTGTCCTGGGACACTGGCCCCATGTCACCTTCCAACGTCCCAGGCTGTGATGTCCACCAACCTCCGAATTACATGTCTCACCACTAGGCCACCATATTAAGTAATAGCCTTGTTTCAGACATTGTAGACCATGAATGGCACACGGCAGCATTTATCACACTACACTCAGGTGGCACCGCATTGTACGAGTGTGACTATAGTCCTACACACCTGACTGGACTGTTCTGCGTGGCTATGGGGCACATCATCAGGGACGTCATTCCAAGAGACATTGTTGGTCTCCCGTCCTCTGCTGCCACCCGGGTTGGGCTTGTTAAGGCCAGAGCACGGCCCCTACACATGGTGGACTCCTTTCATACAGTTAACAGGGCAGTTGCTGATGGTACGGGAGTCCACACATCCTACATTGTCCTCTCATTGTCTTTCAGCACCATTCCCCATTCTGGTATTGACAACATACACATCCACCTGCACATCGTACCCTGTGTCTCATGATGTTATGCTATGTGGCTCATGGACAGGACACACAGTGAGGCCAGCATACCATAGTACCTACTACATGTCGGGTACTTTGGCATACCACGGTCCTCAGTCATAGGACCCTTCATGTTATGTATATGCTTCCCTGTGGAACAGGCTGGCACAGGGCACTTTCCCTGCCTGGCTTTAGAACCCCTACATACCAAGCACCATGATTGCTCCACCAGCTGATACTGACTCCAACCATACGGATGTCGCTGTGACAGATACATAATATGACTATCATGGCAGCAAGCTGCATGACACAAGGTGCATGCACATCACCTTTGCATTACACCATTTACCCACTGACTATCACATGGATGGTGGTCCCCTACATACATATCACATTGTACATGTTTGCAGTACACACATATGTCGCACCCACTCCTGTGGTTACCGTATTGCCACTGTGGTGTGGATATCCTCCTACGTGGCCACACCTATCTGTACTGGGTGTGTAACTGGTACATAGGCACCCATTGTACCTCTGAACAAATGACATCTACACACATTCAAGGGTACACCACCCCATTTAGGGTGTACCTTACACAACAACTACAGCTTTATATGCCACAACATTAACACACCATGACGTTTACTGAGCTCCGACAGTGTCGATTTGCGGATGCACTACGGACACCACATCTGTACACATTTGCATACTACATACTCAGGGGTGACCTCTGCTGATCAGACAGGACCCATGTCCACAACATTATTGATGGATATACTCCTCATACGCAACATAAGCAGAGGCCACTGTGAGCAACATGCTCATGGATATGTGCAAACACACCACAATGAGTGGGATGTGCTTCTGGGTTACATTCCCAGACTGGACACTCACCATGCTGTGGAACATAAGTCCTCAGTACATCACGCAGGGACACTCAGTAGCATTGTTCATGTGATACCTTCCTTGGTGGTTGGGAGACACATGTAGACCTGGGATCACTGCAGTGGCTGTACTGTGCAGTGGTGCAGGTGACGCCTGGCTCTGCTCTTCACAGGGCACTACCCTGGAGAGGTGCCACTAGTGTGAACACTGTCGTTGTGCTTACACATGGACTTGACAGACTGCATAGTACCCCACTATGCACCTGTGCAGCAATTACTTGTCCTTTGTGCATGGTTACTTGGTAGCCCTTCCATTTAGATTAGCTATCATGCTATTACTATGTCCCATACCTACAGGCCATATGTATCCTGTTATTGTACATACCGATAGACGGTACCTGTGGTATGCATGTTATGCCTGTTATGCTGTGTTGAATATCTGTCATATCTACTTATAATACTATACATTACACATATTTCACATAGTATCCCATGATGCAAAGCATACTTGCTCAGCGGGACCACCTTACATATGTCACTAACGTTATTTGCCCATACACATGCGTGTTGTGACAGTAGATCAACATATACTATCCCCTGCTATGGCACGTCCTTGTTGGACATACCCTACCACTGATGGCGGGTTGTATGGCATTGTTCTGTGTAATGGCCTCAGGTAGCATCCCTTCTGGTGTCTGTGCTATGTACCTTGTGTCCCACTGCTGGACGCACAGATTCTACAAGCGTTAGTATGCTCAGCAAGACATCACTACATAAATACCTTTCCCCACTTTATGCATTGCGGACACGTTTAATTAATGCAAAAAAGGCTATACATACAGTAAAACTAGTTAATACAGATCATGCTATACATAACCTTACATATCGGGCATTCTACATACCTTGTTGTGGTTACGGCATTTCAATTCTATCTCTCTCACAGTGTTTCCAATGTTTTTCGGTATGAGCATACGGTTTGAATGTCTGGCGAGTCATCCTTATATACGTCGATACCTGAAACATGTGGATTCTTCCCACCAATTGGTGTTCCTGAGTGACTAATTACTTGCATATCAGCTGTGCAGCTACCCCATTCGCCAATTACGCAGTGACAGTGGGGTATAATTGGATTCTCCACTTAGGCGTTGCCTATTTGCCCTACCTTCGGGGAGACGGTCTGTATTGTGTTTTGTTATGTGTAACTGCAACTGCTATGCATGGAGACAAGTATAGTTTGGATTCATGTCCCCCGTGGATTGTGTGTGACAGGTAGAGTATTTGGTTCAACATGTGGGTGTACCTGTCATCCTGACGTCTGATAATGGAGTATTGCAATCAATACCTGTAACATGGCTGTTTGTTCCATTATACTACGCCTGCAATTTTGCATGTTGCCTTTAATTGTGTCTCCCACACGGTATGTTGAGGGTTCTGCAGATGTAATTGACTGACTGGATGTATGTGCTGCTATTACAGTTTGTATTGCTTTAGTTTCTAGTGTGAGGGATGTCGGTGGTTGTACGTAACATATACGGTTTGTGGGCCTTGCATTCCTACATAATCCGTATATATGTGTGTGGGCTCCTTCCCTGATTAGAGAGCTAACAGTTAGTAGACTTATGTTACGGGATTGTACATTGGGCTGTTGTTAATTGGTTTCTATATCATCTGCAGGTGAGCTTGCTACTTGTATACCTCCGAAATTGCAGCAATATATCAGGGGATATGTGTAGGTGACAGCTATCCCTTGTATTTCTGTCCCAGATATTTGCAGTCATTGTGGTTGTGTTGTTAAAGGAGCCTATTTGCCATGGGTTGCCACCTTATCATATGGTCATTGTTGGACACTTGTGGGACACAAAGCGGTGTTTACAGGCCAACACATGGCCATGGTCAGTACACAGGTAGCACATACTTTTATCCTCACTACATACCTATTGTTTTGTGACTTTGGATACCTATCATATTGCATGTGACATTTAAGTTTCTTACATACAGGCATGACTATTAAATACGACTGTTACATTATATATGGGACATATTTATGTCCTACCATCTCGGACATTTGCCCTTTGTACTGTTTTATGTCAGGACACACCTGCCCAGGGTGGGGATGTCCCTCCTACTGTGGTACAGGTAGTTACCGTATGCCTACGTCTAGCTATACCCACACCTACCATACTGGTCTGCCTCTGACTTGGCACCAACATACACATGTTGTGGGCACACACACACATTACAGTCACACAAAAACGCACATGGCACCCTTGACGCACACTTACACAGACCACGGCACTCACAGACTCAGTTGAACAGAGTACCTACATGGACCGCGACACCTTCATATCATCATACTATTACTCGCGGATGTGCTGTTCCGGTACTGTGTTCTATCGGTCTTTCAGCCTCGTGGTTACGCATGTCGGTATGTTACACATTCCTTGGTTGGCGGTATCCTATTTATTTGTACCTCCATGATGTTATGACTGTCGTTGGTCTATCTATCATATTTGCAGATATCGCTGAATCCATCTATATCACCATATATCCCTCTATTGCCCTTTTTGCCCTTTCTATCTGTATCATATATATGCATATGTGCACATATATATATATATATATATATATATATATATATATATATATATATATATATCTATATATATATATCTATATATATATCTATATATATATATATATATATATATATCTATATATATCTATATATACATATATATCTATATATATATATATATATATAGATATATATATATATATCTGGCGGGGACCGTGACAGGCACACAGCACCACCATATGCTGTAGGACTCATGTACTGTTCAGGTGTTGGCATTCCGTGTTGCACTGGCTGTTGTGTTTACAATGTTTGAGGGCTGCCTATGTAGGAGTCACACATTGGGCCACCTATACATTACAATCTACAGGTGGTCATGTTTGTGTGCCATCCATTTTACTGTGTGTGCAAGTGGAGAGGTGTCAGTCCGTAGGGGCCTACACGGTCAGAGTATGTGCTATATGTTCCCTCTTTGCCAAGGCGTAGGCATATTGTGCACGCCTCTGTCTGCCTACTGGGGCTGGCACAGTGTGTTCATGGTCTGTATCCCTCTGTGCCTGTACTGGCCTTGGCAATTGCGGTGGGCTATGAGTGCCTTTACCATTTTGTCCCTGCTGCAGCTGCTTCCGCAGGATCATATTATGTAGCATGGCACATACTATGACGATGTGGGCACACGTGCCTGGAGAGTACTGCAAGGCTCCACCAGATGTATCCAAGCACCGGAACCGTGATTTCAGCATCCTGAACACACGCTCTATGATGTTTCTGGTTTGTGCATGTGCCTCATTATGGCGTTCTTGCATGGGTGTGTGTGCATTTCTGATGGCAGTCATCATCCATGGCTCCAGTGCATAGCCAGCATCCCCCACGAGATGACCATGTGGGATGTCCCCCCTGACAAATACCTGATACAGCTGTGAGGCATGCCAGATATGGGAGTCATGGTAGCTTCCAGGGCTGCCAGCACACACATCCATGATAATGCCCTGGGCATTGCACACAACCTGGAAGTTGATGGAGTGGAATCCCTTGCGGTTTATGTAGCGCATACCCTGCTCACCGGGTGGTGACTTGATTTGTATGTGCGTGCAGTCTATCACACCCAGTACCTCCGGGTATTGTGCCACACGGTGGAAGTGACGCATATTGCTGGCCAACTCCTCCTGAGTTCTGGGGAAGTATATCTGCTCATTAGCATGTGGTAACATGGGATCCAGGAACTGGTGTAGTACCCTGGATGCTGATGCCTGTGAGATGCCCATTATATCTCCAGTTGGCCTTTGAAAGGTACCTGTGGCCAGTATTCGCAGGCTTACACATACCTTCGTGTCCACTGGTATGAGTTCCCCTCTGTTGTTTCTGGTTCTCAGGCGTGGCCGGCACAGCTCCACTATTTGCTGTAAGATGTCCCTGTCCACCCTGTAACGCTCTACTATCTCCATGTCATGTAGCCCCTGGTAAGTTACCCTTGGTCTGAACACTCTCCTTCTCCTCCGAGGCCTGCGGTGGTTGTCTGCATCATCCTCAACAACACCATCAGTCTCTGACACATGCTGATGAATCACAGCTATGGCAGCTCCCAACATGTACATTTTAAAAGTTCCCCGTGTGTTTACACCTATGGTGCAGTGTTTGGGAATACACAGATGTGTGTTGGGTGCTTACACACTTTATACTATTGTGCTGTGAACACAGATGATGTCATAGGGTGTGTATGTATGTTCGTAGCTACAGGTTACGTTATGTGTTTTACTGCTGGGACTACTATTGTGGTGCCTTTGGTGTTGAATTACATTTGCCTGCCATGGATTACCTCTTGACCTTCCCTTTACATTTCTGCGCTGCACCTACCATTTTCTGGCGGCATCCTGCAGCCTTCTTTCATTTGTGCTTTCCTGACCTGGCGATCTTGCTATGTGTGCTACTGCTGGTTTGCTGTCGGTTTGCTTCGCTCTGCTGTGTCAGGTCTCCTATCTTTGCAATCCAATACCTCCCCTCCTTTCTTTGCATTCACATGCCTCCCCTATCCTGTTTTGCAGGTTTCTGCAAGCGGACTTGTCAGCTGCCATCGATTGGCCTTCGTGGGTTGATTGGTGTTGATTGCTCATTAGTACTCCAATTACCCTACTTCCGCATTTCCTTCTTTTCTTCCCCTGTCCTTCCTGTTTATGCTATTTTTTGCGGCATGTGCATCTGATTACTGGGTTTCAGGCACGTTTCCATCCTCGTACACATGCGCTTTTGGCCACCATGTGTGCTCTCAGCTAAACGATTCCTCCCCACCCCTGTCCTGCAGCTTTGCTTAGCAACGGACAGGCCAGATTTGCAATGCTCCAATGTGCTTAGTGCTACGGTGGTACACCCCTCTGCTGATGTCATGTATCTCCTCTGAGCCACTCCTCAGTGGTATACCGCTGCGCCGTATGGTACAACCTTCATCCGGTGGGACATTTGCGATTCAGTATTATCTGCCTCATTTGCATGGCATTGACTGCTAATTCATAGTTACCGCACCGAACACTATCGCAAGCCCTTAGCAACCCTTGCACCTTGGTTGTGGTGTTCCATGCCTACCATTGTGTATTATGCTGTAAACCTGATTTCTATTACGTTGCGATTTTATGACATTTTTATATTATTTCTTTATGTTACAGCTTCCGCACACATGCCCTGCAGTTCTGCTGTGTGTTACTGTGGACATGACATTAAATGTTGGTATATACGTGTTGTGCATCTTTTCTTATGCCATTGGCTGTGTATTTCGCCATTGGCATATATTCACGTTGTGATACCTGGGACTGGCCCTCTTCCATAGCTCCGATGTTATGTTTGGGAAAATGTAAACCGTGTTTTTTGGTTTACATTTCCGTGGGCTTACGCTACGCCTGCACCATTTCATGATTCGCTATATGCCTTCATTTGCATGGTGCAACACTGCACATGGGGTGATTTGCATACCTACGCTGGGGGCTGCGCAGATGTGGCGTACGCCGGTAGTGCACGTGGAATTGGGTCGTACCTGAATCGCTCGGTGGCCATATTTGGCGTTATAATGCCTACGCTATGCGTGCACCTGGTGCAAGCTTCATGAATCCCGGGGGAGGTCTAAACTTTTTTCAGTTATCACACAGGATTTAAAAGATGAATATGTTTGCATTGAGGATTCTACCAATAGACATGCATTTTTTCTTTATCAAGAAAACTAGCATGAAGTATTTCTGATGAAGTTGAACAAGAAAATCCGGGATAGAAGATGTACTACTTTCAGGTGAAGCATCCATATTATTTAGCAAAAGTAATTTCTTGATGACAAAAATATTAGTCCTTAAACTATAGTTACACTGGAAGCATTTTGAGCCTGAATTGTGATGACTCATCCCAATTAATTATCTGAAGCAAAGCCAGTATGACGTTCCTTTGAAAAGATTACTTTTTATAGACTTTTCAAAACAAAGAATGAAAGGTACTTCACAACAATCAAAGCAGACTCAAAGAATAGAAACTTAATAATTCTTTATTTCACGAAATAAAGTAAGCGCTTTCGCGTTTCCATAAATGCTTCATCAGACTTTCAAATTCGTTATGTAAAATCTCCATTTAAATACTGAGTGTCATATAAAACAATCAATAAAAGCACGGTAAAAATTGCTGCTTACATTTTAAAGTGCCAATGCTTGTATATATCCCTAACATATATGGTTTCATCATAAACCTATCTAATAAATACTAACTTATACTAATAACAACATAAAAACACATGCATGTTTACAAATAGAACATTAGTCAATGTTTAAGCCAATATATGAGGCCTAAGAATTAATGTTTCAGAGAACGGTCCATGAGAAATGGTTTTAAAGAAACCCTCTCATTCAGCCCATGTCCTCTGTCAGCTTGTAGTCTAATAATCCATTTACCTTCCTCTTTCTCAATATAGTTCCCTATATCTCCTAGCCTCACTGTAGGATTTATTAACTCTAAAACTAAAAATTTAAAACTATGTATTGTATCATTGTGGATAATATGTCTAGCTATTGCATTACCCTCATTCTCTCTACCAATGGCATAGACATGTTCTCTTATTCTCTCTCTCAAAGTCCTATTCGTCTTTCCTACATAGAAACTATTGCATTTATGGCATACAGCTAAATAAACTACATTTCTTGACCTACAATCTGTATAATGATGGAACTCATATTTCAAATGTGTATCAGGATGTATGAAGCTATTGGTGATAGCTATGAAACCACATTGTTTGCAGTGGCGACAGGAAAAAGTCCCTTTCCTGATGGAATGGAGTTCTTTCTTATTACTTTTCTCATAACACAAAATCCGTTTCAATGATTTAGTGTTCCTGTAACTAAATCTCGGACCTGTGCCTACTACTTCCTTTATATGTTCATCTAGCAGTAACATACCCCAGTTCTTTTTAATTATCTCCGTTACTTTATTATTGTTATTTGTATTGAAAGAAGAAGCTATTAGTGATGTAAAAATAGATTTTGTAGAGAGAGGATACCATCCAAGTGATCTAGAAGCAATACAAGAAATAGAACCTGACAGTTCTGGTCAACCCTACATCAGGAGGGGAAGTCAGACACACAATAAACAAAGAGCTATTGCTACTCCGAGGGTAAATAGGTTAGTAATTCCTTATATGAATAACAATAATAAAGTAATGGAGATAATTAAAAGGAAATGGGGCATGTTACTGTTAGATGAACATATAAAGGAAGTAGAAGGCACATGTCCAAGATTTAGTTACAGGAACACTAAATCATTAAAATGGATTTTGTGTTATGAGAAAAGTAATAAGAAAGAACTCCATTCCATCAGGAAAGGGACTTTTTCCTGTCGCCACTGCAAACAATGTGGTTTCATAGCTATCACCAATAGCTTCATGCATCCTGATACACATTTGAAATATGAGTTCCATCATTATACAGATTGTAGGTCAAGAAATGTGGTTTATTTAGCTGTATGCCATAAATGCAATGGTTTCTATGTAGGAAAGGCGAATAGGACTTTGAGAGAGAGAATAAGAGAACATGTCTATGCCATAAGTAGAGAGAATGAGGGTAATGCAATAGCTAGACATATTATCCACAATGATACGACACATAGTTTTAAAGTTTTAGTTTTACAGTTAATACATCCTACAGTGAGGCTAGGAGATATAGGGAACTATACTGAGAAAGAGGAAGGTAAATGGATTAGACTACAAGCTGACAGAGGACATGGGCTGAATGAGAGGGTTTCTTTGAAACCATTTCTCATGGACCTTGCTCTGAAACATTGATTCTTAAACCTCATATATTGGCTTAAACATTGACTAATGTTCTATTTGTACACATCATGTGTTTTCATGTTGTTATTAGTATAAGTTAGTATTTATTAGATAGGTTTATGATGAAACCATATATGTTAGGGATATATACAAGCACTGGCACTTTAAAATTAAAGTAGCAATTTTTACAGTGTTTTTATTGGTTGTTTTATACGAGACTCAGTATTTAAATGGAGATTTTACATAATGAATTTGAAAGTCTGATGAAGCGTTTATGGAAACACGAAAGCGCTTACTTTATTTCATGAAATAAAGAATTATTAAGTTTCTATTCTTTGGGTCTGCTTCGATTGTTGTGGAGTACCTTTCATTCTTTGTTTTGGACTGTCTTTATTCTGCTTGGAGGTACCTTACCCATTTGGTGTTCCTTTTCTACATTTTATAGACTTTTAATCCTAGAAACCAATGATTCTAGGAGTAGAGCTGTTTGTGCTAATTGCGATAGTTTGTTTAATTTGGGTTACCTTGCTAATGGTCATGTTGAAAGCAAAGACATGTTTATTATAAAATTGTTGTTATAATTCCTGGACTCTCTGCATTTGTTTCCTTGGTATGGGTATCACCATCTTTAATTTTTCCTACATATTAATACAGTGTTCCATCACAATTTTAAAGGTCATTTGTTTCCTTCTTCCCAAGTTTCCTTAGTAATGACAAGCAGTCCTCTCAGATGCCTGCCATCCTGAAGTGCAAATGGGTAAACTGTGTTGAAGCCTCTGGCACATTTCTGATTACAAATGGCAAATAAGGTAAAAAGTAGTCCCAGTTTTTGCCATCTGCATCAACAGCTTAACTCACTGTGGATTTCAGTATTTATTAAAACCTCTGAACTAATCTATCAGTGTGCAAATGGTAGACTGATGTCTTTACTCTGACATGAACTATGTACTACTCTTGATATAAGTGGAGTACTTTGGCCAGCAATTATTTCCTTAGGAATACCCACTCTAGAGAATAACAACAGTTTGCTGGCAATAATCATGGCATTAACTTTCAGTAATGGCACTACTTATTGAAATTTTGTAGCATAGGCTCAAACTCAGCACCAAAATGTGCAACATTGTCACATTCAGTAAGCAACCCTAGCTTCAGCTTGTATTACAGAAAACACACCACAACAAAATGAGAAGATAAGAACAGACCTGGGTACTTGGGTGGATAATTCCTTCATATTTGATCATTATATTGAAAAGGTGGCTAGGTAATTTATTTACCTTGCATAGCTCATATCAAAAAATGTTCAATAGATTAAAAGAAGTTGTTAGCTCCTTACACTCAAAAACCAAAGGTACGGCACCAGAAGGGCACAAATCCAACTCTTAAAAAGAAAAAATGCCTTGATTAAACCAATAAACTTTATTAATGCTTAACTGCAGTCACCACATTTTCGTCCTTTTCAAAAGGACTTCATCAGATCACTAACCCTTTGCTCATTATCCCTTATATACCATTTTTCTTTTAAACCAATTAGCTAATAAACCAATAAAAACATTTAAAGA
The DNA here is from genome assembly GCF_019279795.1 of Protopterus annectens. Classification (NCBI taxonomy): domain Eukaryota; kingdom Metazoa; phylum Chordata; order Ceratodontiformes; family Protopteridae; genus Protopterus; species Protopterus annectens. Next base: position 265,968,279 of record NC_056727.1, on the reverse strand, counting down.
ACAGTGGGAACATGGAAACTTGAACTTCAAATACTATATTAATGAAAGCATTAAACTTGTAGAAATATATTAAACACTGTCTTCTAAAAACAACTGTGCCTCAATTAGCTCAAAGGACTTAATAAATATTACAATAAATAACATACATAAAATATAATGCATTAATAGTAAAAAGACTTTTTAGGAAAAATACCTTTTAAAATTCTTACTTATTTTATAGTAGTGCACATCCTTTTAGGCAGAAGTGGAATATTTTAATGGGTCAGTTTATATGTGGTTCAAGGATGACCCTTCTAATTCTTACTTGTTTTATAGTAGTGCACATCCTTTTAGGCAGAAAAGGAATATTTTAAAGGGTCAGTTTATACGTGGTTCAAGGATTACTGCATAGTCATTCTTTTTATGCTTCTGTTTATTTATTAGTATTCAAAATGTTTTTACTAGATGTTATTACTTATGTATTTCATTCTTTTTATTATTAATTCATTATATTGTATGTATATTATTTATTGTAATGTTTATTAAGTCCTTGAGGCTAATTGAAACACAGCTGGTTTTAGAAGACAGTCTTTAATATACTTCTACAATTTTAATGCTTTCGTTAATATAGTGTTTGAAGTTCAACTTTCCATGTTCCCACTATTCTTTAAATGTTTTTAATGGTTTATTAGTTAATGGGTTTATAAGAAAAAATGGTATATAAGAGACAATGAGCAAAGGGCTAGTGATGTGATGAAGTCCTTTAGAATAGGACAAAAATGTGGTGATTGCAGTTAAGCATTAAAGTTTATTGGTTTAATCAAGGCATTCATTCTTTTTAAGAATTGGATTTGTGTGCTTCTGGTGCTGTACCTTTGATTTTATGCTGTTGTTTTTGGGCACTGGTGTTTCCTTTAGTTTTGTTGGTTTCTCCTTACACTCTCCACAGATTAGGCCCAATATAGTACAATACTCACTGAGGGATGTATAGTCCTTTTGGGATGCGTATCCCTCCCAAAGCAAATCAACCCAAAATATACCTCTACCTTCCCTCTACTATCCATTGTCCAGATTCTAGGCAGACTTCATAAAAAGATAGTATACACCCATCTCTCTATATATCCAGCAGTACCACCTGCTCTCTTCCTAACAACATGGATTCTGGCCTGGACAAGATACTATGGCAGCACTTTGGTATATAACTAATGACATCCTACTAAACTCTGACAGTGGCCTCCTGACAGGTACCCTATTTATAAGACCTGACAAAAGCATTTGACCTCATTGACCACAACCTTTTTCAAACAAACTAAATTAAATTGGTATCAGTTGAGATGTCTCTTCCTGGTTTGCAAACTTCCTCACTGACAGACACACAGAGCTAAAATAAGATCAACCCAAGCAGAATCTGCACTAATTGCCAAAGGTATACAACAAGGATCCATTCTTGCCTCCTTCTCTTCTATGTATTCATTAACAAACTTCCTTGTGGCCTTCCCCATTTCACACTTATCCTCTGTGCTGATGACATGGCCATTTACCAGTCAGGTCACTCTCCCACCAGCATTCAATGCCAGCTCCAGTCAAATTAACATGAACTCCACCAATGAATCATAAACCATAAACTACTTCTCAGCCCCACCATGACCAAAACTATGCTTTTTGGAACTCCACAGAAAATTCAATAACTCTTAACTCTTTAACTATCATTGGCCTACACAACCATTCCATAGAGACAACCTCCACCTTCAAATACCTAGGACTATGGCTTGATCAGTCACTAAACTTCCATTTCCACATAGACAAAGGGAGAAGCAAAATAAATTCCCTTCACTTCTACACCAAAAAGATCTCTCCGTTTCTATCCCAATCAGTCAGAGCCATTGGCAAAAGAGTTCTCCTTTCTCAGTTGGAAAATGGGATCCCAGTTTTTGCTACTGCCTCCAGGAAAAACATTGCCCACTCCTGATGATCTTGAGCATCTGTTGATTTATTGCAAACTCACCTCTCTGTAAACATCACTGTATCACCCTAGAAAAAGCTGAATGGCTATCATAAAACAAACATCTAACCTACTTTTGCGATCTCAGCTCTACAAGCTACTCCAGCTCCACACATTTACTCCCCTTGTAACTAGACTTCATAAAAAATCCTCCTCATACAACCTGATACACAACTCACAAATCACACCAACTCTCATTATCCATAGAACCAAACTCCCCAGCAATGCATTGGCTTTCCCCTGTCAGACGCCTTCTCTTTGGCAAGTTCTCCCATTGACATTAAGGAAATCAATACTTAATCCAAATTCAGAATACAACTAAAAAAACACTTCTTCATCCAAGCCAGAAGTTCCTACTTCAAAACAGGACATATCATCTAACTCATCTCCTTTCTGAGTCTCTTCTCCTCTCTCAAGATTTATTCAAGACTGACCCACTTAAGAAACTAATGTATATTGTATATTACACTGTGCTTGATTGTACATTGCACTGTCCTTGTTCACTACAATTTATATACACATTTTTTCTATGCAATTAATCTGAACTACTCTGTTATTGCTTACATTTCCTTTGTGAAACCTTCAGTAGTTCACCCGGGCTGAGTCTGAAATTGGAGAATATTGATCAGTGTACTACCTAGGTAAACAAATATAAATAAAATATATTACCAAGCATATCAAGCAACTGGAAAGAACAGAGAAGTTCTTAACTAAAAGATCATGGACTTAAAAGACTTGAACTTCCAACAGAGACTGTAAACTATATCTTGACATTCAGTATCCCATAGACTTCTTATGCATGATCTGTGTCTTGCTTACAGTGCACTAAGGAATCCAGTAGTCCAAGAACTCTTATATCTCCAAAAATTAAATATCCCTACTTACAATAGAGCCAGAATTCTAAATCTATTCCAAAAAATCAAGGAGGCAAGGTGGAGGGATAGATTTGTCACACAGTGCCTACTTTTCAGAAACAAACTTCCTGTATAAATTAAGAATCTTGGCACATTATATGTCTTTAGGTTTGAGATAGATGGGGATTCATAAATTCATTCCTTGTATGGCAGCCCTGTCCTTCATTGAAAGGGTAGGTAAAGCGTAAGGGCAGGCTTTAGCTGATTGGGGGGGGGGGCTGGCTTTATGGCTGAGTTGTCTTGTGACTACTATGATTCTGTCCTATGATGAGCAGCATCTGCCAATACCACTGCTACAATTTTCTAATGACCTCATAATTAACATAGCAATACATTTGAACGCTGCTTTTATAATACTTATCTGTATCAAAGGACTCATAAATAGATGGGGTGTAGTTTAATGACTGTCTAGACAGGAAAAGCAAAAGTTCTGTGTGTCATGCATTATGCTTGGCCACTAAAATCTGGCTAATACCCTTACCTTAGTTGTGTCTATCTCTAGGTGACCACATAGCATGTCTGTGAGGGCTAGTTTCATCCTATAATATTTTGGCACTAGTAACTGATGTAGAATTTCCTCCCTTTTTTACTCTGTCTACAAAACAGTTCATCTCTTAACTCAAAGTAAAGGTAAGAAGCAATGGAAACATCCTGTTCACTATTTCTTCTACAACCTTAAATTTATTCTTTCCTGCTGTACTTAAAGTATCATAATCTCATTGTGGCTTTTTGTTAAATGTATGTGTCTTACTTGTAAATCCATAAACTCAGGATTAATTTCTTGAGCATGCCATCTTAAAGAAGAAGGTATAACTACTCCGCCTTAAAATACCAGTCCTGTGCCTTCTCCAGCAAAATGCAGTTCTTTATGTAAATGGCCTTCTGATTGACTTTCTTTGTTATCACCACAGGCCTCCTGGATGCTCTCTTTTTCTTTAGGTTATTCTCCTCTTACCTTAGTTTGAATGGATACTAACTTCTCACTTCTTTCTCTTCTTATGTTGCCCTTTCAAGGTTAATGGTTTTCCACTACGCAATTTTTCATTATTATTATTATTTTTCTTTTCTTACAAGTATCTGTTGTAGAGAGTGTGCCTTTATTTGCAGACTATGGTATATATTAACAGAAATGGGCTTAGAACTCTACATTCTGTTGCTTACTTTACTTTCTGTACTCATGTCATTTTGATGGTCCTCACTGAAGTGCCTTTCTTTTCCTATTTTAATTCTCTTGATTTCTGTGTTAACACTTCTTGTAAGTTGTTGTGTGTACTTTTGTTGTAAACTAACTTTTATTTTAGACTTTCCCATTAGTTAATTTTCATCCCTATACTGACATTTCACAGTTTTGGGGTTTCTATCGCTCTGTCACTGAGGAATGTTTCTGATATTAGAAAAGATCTCTTTTGACTGTTTAACTGTAACCACATTACAGCTTCTTTTGTAGTTTCTGTGCCATCACTCTTTTCCTAATTTTGGTTCCAGATCACTGTATAGCACTCAACACCTTGTTCTCCCCAGTACTCATAGCGAATGGGTATATCTGCTTCCTACACCATGTCTATAGATTCTTACTTCTCCTCCAACATTTTCCACAGTGCTTTCCAGAGTGCTTCAAAATGAAGAAAGTATTTTCCTAATATTACACAGCAAGTTAACATATGGTTACAACTATGGGATGCAACAGCTTTACTTCAAAGCAAAGAAAGTGTAAGTGGTAGAGCAGGTAGCAGACTCACATTTAATAACCAAGGCTGTGGATTCTATTCTCACACCAGAGAGGTTTTTTTTTTAATACTGCAGTGCAGCATGGAGGGAATGCTGCACTCCTGAGTGTGACATCCATTGGATGAGATATAAAACCAAGCACCAGTATGCTGAACTTGGTGGTAGCTGAAGTGGATGTAAAAAATGACATGGCATATATCAAAAAGAGTACTTTTTTATTTTGTGAATACATATATATATATATATATATATATATATATATATATATATATATATATATATATATATATAAGATTATTTATGTATTTACATATTAATACTATTTACAAATATTTACATCTTTATATATTTACTTTACATTTTCAAATATCCCCCCACTCTTTTAACCACAACCAAAACCACGGCTGGGATTCAATAAAGCCAATTTTCCGTATCAGAATAGTGTAACACCTATTGCACGGAATATGGCTGCTGAGCGATCCAGTAAACAAGGCTGGGGGTGTGCACGAGCCTCTCAGCACTATTCTGACACAGACACCACTGAATAATGTTAATTATCTCATTCGCTGGTGAAAACCATGTAAATGAGGTGAATTAGTGATTCAGTAAACAGACAAGCATCTGTGTCAGAGCAGTGTCCGCTGCAGAAATGTATTTGGTTACTAACCGTGTACATCTCTGCAAAAATCAAAACGGGGGCATGACAGCTCAAAGTAAAGCATGTATTATAACTTTTAGGCACGCCAGTGACCAAAAATTTGGCTATTGGCATGGAAAACTGTTTCAAAATTATAAAAATCAAAGTTTTTTTTTTTTGGCCAATTTCAGCCATTTAAGCATAGTTCAGTGGTGCACAAATGAGATTGTACAGAAAAACAAATGTAAAAAGACAATTTAATGTGAAAGATGAATATTGCCATTATAGTGGGTAGCATGCAGAACTAAAACAATATCAGGTAACAGTAGTAGCTAAGGACATAGGATCCAGAATAGTGCGGTAACAAGGGACTAAGGCAGTGGGGTATGCAAATGAGCTAAATGTATTGAATAGCAAAATGGGAGACTTGCCTGCATGCACCTGACCGTGTAGGAGCTATAATGCAGTGGTGTAAGCAGGAGAAGCAGTGCACAAGAAAAGGGGGTGTGCCATGCTTGGTGTAAGCACACTGGAGCTCTGCAGTCCTTATTTGTGCTCAGCTAAGCACAGCTAAGCAAGGGTGTGTGTCTGTGGCTGCTTAGCAGTGCTTACCTATGTCAAGAAATGAGGAGCATGTTTGCATCCAGGGGAGGGCCTTTTCTGCTCAGCAATGTTTACACTTGCTAAAACAGTTTGCGCAGCATGCCACGGGGCTTAAACAGAGTGAAAAAAATAGGAAATAGCAGAAGTGTTTACATCTGAGCAGTAGGTTTGCATGGCACACCACAGGGCTTAGAAGAGGCAGAAATGTGAAGAAAAAAATGGGAAATTGCACAATAAAGGCACTCAAGTACAAATAATATAGCTGGCAGGTGGAATGTATCATTGTCAGCCAATCACACAGGCAGCATTTGCAGCACAACAGTATAAAGTATGCAAACACCTTTCAGTCTGTTTTTCCCACAAACCCTGCACCATTGGTGTACACAGTTGGGAATTTTAACTGACAAAATGTTAGGGTCTGCTGTCGCTTTGATACATCAGTATGTGCTAGAGACTGAGAGCAGTGAAGAGGATAATGCTGACAACCATCCCAGACTGAGGAGGAAGAGAAGAGTGTTCAGACCCAGGGTAACCTACCAGGGGCTACATGATCTGGAGATACTAGAGCGCTACAGGGTGGACAAGGAGTTACTTCAGCAACTCAGTGAGCTGTCCCATCCTCACCTCAGACACAGAGCCAACAGAGGGGAACCCATCCCAGTTGAAACCAAGGTATGTGTAGCCTTAAGAATACTAGCTACAGGTACTTTCCAAAGACCTACTGAGGACATCATGGGGATCTCACAGGCATCTGCATCCAGGGTACTCCACCAGTTCCTGGATGTCATGAGAACACATGCTGGTGAGCACATATATTTCCCCAGAACCTGTGAGGAGAGAACCAGCAATATGCGTCTCTTCCACCATGTAGCAGACTACCCAGAGGTACTGGGTGCCATAGACTGCATGCACATCCACATCAAGGCACTATCTGCTGAAGAGGGTAGAGTTTATGTCAACCGCAAGGGCTATCACTCCATCAACTGCCAGGTCATGTCCAATGCCCAGGGCATTATCATGAATGTATGTGCTGACAGCCCTGGTAGTTATCACGACTTCCACTTCTGGCATGCCTCACAGCTGTACCAGGCATTTGCCAGGGGGGACATCCCATATAGCCATCTGGTGGGGGATGCTGGCTATGGACTGGAGCTGTGGATGATGACACCCATCAGAAATGCGTACACACACACACGCACACACACACACACACACACACACACACACACACACACACACACACACACACACACAAGAATGCCATAACGAGGCACACACACAAACCAGGAACATTATAGATCATGTGTTTGGGTTGCTCTAGTCATGTTTCCACTGCCTTGACATATCTGGTGGAGCCCTCCAGTACTCTCCAGCCACATGTGCACACATGTTCATAGTATGTGCCATGCTACACAATATGATCCTGCAGAAACAGCTGCGGCAAGAGGAAGCGAAGGGCCACACAGCCCTCACTATTGCCAAGGCCACCACAGGCACAGAGGAACTTGGAGGAGGAACCTCCTGAGCCTGCTCCTGTAGGCAGATGGAAGAGTGCCCAGTATGCCCAGGCCTTGACAAAGAGGAAATGCATAGCACACAGACTGACACTGTAGAGACCCAGGGACTGGCTCCTCTCTCTGACTCGCACACAGTAAAATGGATGCCACACACATCACACTTCCTGTATCTTAACATATATAGGCTGTGTACTGTGTGGATCCGACAGAGCCAGCCCTCAAGCACCATCCTCACAACTGCAGCAGGCACAAGGTAAGTCAGTCTCCTTAACAATAAATGAATGGAGTAATACATTGTGATAGCATAGCTATGGTATCACTGCATGCATGAAAGGGAATGGCATGGCCTACTGGGACAGCAGCAGACAACTGACAGCTATGTTGGATAACAGGAAATGCCCTCCCAATACTGGCTTCCCAGAGTATGCAGTAGTCCTCTAGGTGACAAATCTCAGTGCAGTATATGTGGGGGGCTAACTAACTGGGGGGGTCATAGGTCACATGCATGGATGTCAATGTGGGGATCCCATATTCACCCCTCACCCAGCAAGTCAGCCATAGAAAACCATAAAGAAGTGTCTGGCAAAGGGCCACAAATGAGGACAGTGAATGAAATATTCCCATACAGACTTGCACAGTGATATCACAGCAGGTATTTCAGTTGCAGTAAGGATATGAAGTCTGAAACACAAATGTCTGCCATTACAGTCTAACCTGTGGTCTTTAATGATATGCCTGTAGTCTCCAAGACAGGCACAATACTGTGCTAAATGGAACCAAAATGTAAAGGGAACATCAGCACAGTCTGTGCAAATGTGGACAGTTGACAGGTGTGCCCCCTCCCCCCACACACACATATTCCCATAGAAATATAGTAACAGTAATGTTTGTAGGGTATTAGCAGCAGAGCACACATTCCCAGGGCTGTCCCAATCAACTTGATAACTTGTTGCATGTCCACAATATGCAGGGGTCAATGAGCTATGTATATGGGTGGTCAATACTGTCAGTATGTGGCCTGCAAGTACTCCTGGCTGTCGTGTCTTAGTGGCCTAGGTATAGTACTGTGGTTGACAGGGTCCGTGTTCCAGTAACTGCAGTGCAAACTATTCTGCATGTTAAATACAGCTATGGTAGGAGTTGTACACACTGTCTAGACATCAATATCTGTTACTGCAGGAAAGATGGACAAATCAGGGACAGGGGGCCACACATATGGACAGTACACAGCTCAGAGTAACCTACACAGTGCCTAGCATACCCCTCAACTGTACAGACATTTTGCAGACTGTCCAGAGGTTTGCATCATATTTATGGTCTCTTTATCATGAAATTGTGGTTTTCTGGAAATCATTGGGAAATCACAAAATACTAAAGTCAGAAAAAGATAACAAATTGTAGTTTCAGACTTTATACCCATTAGGAAAATGCATGTTAATGCAAAATCTGTTATTCTATCACATTTCTAGGTTTGTAAGGACAATAGTTAACAATGGTCCCTATATGTAGGCCTTTATCCCCAAATTACTTATGGCTTTGTCCAGATGTCTAGCTCTAAAAAGTCGGGAGGTATGGTGCCTAGTAGCACAGCAGGTACATGAAGGTCAGTGTACTGACAGGTTATAAAATGCTGCCAACTTATCTTGTCAGCACTAACATGCCACTGGCCAACATCCATACCCCTGGAATGACAGGTTGTCACAGAAGGAGCACAAGTATGCCTTGTATATCTGTTCTGCTTGTCCTCACATTGCATTTGCCTGCCAACTATATGCAAAACAAGAAAGTGTCATGTCAAAACATCAATGGCAGACAGTGGAGAAGCAGATGTCATACCCATAAGAGAAAGCAAGCAAATACCAAACTGGTCTTCCAACTGTCTATGTTGTGCAGAACAGTATTAACATTCTGTCCTCATGTGTGGGCTTTGGTCTGACTGTCATATATGGGCCTGTCCAGATGTCAAGTCTGTGACAGTTTGACAGCTAGGCCAACATGTAGCCTCATAATAACATATAGCAACACAAACCATATGAGAACCACAGCATATGTAGTGGTGCAATGATGGACAACCTGTTAAACAGGTGCACTTAGAGATATGAAGTTCATAACCTTGTGTGTGATGTTACAGCATTAACCCCGCTCACACCAGAATTGCAAATACATAACAGCAGCCACTGTGGGTAAAGCTTGTGACTGGACTACAGAAGGACAAAGAGACACACATAAGGGGAAGGGGAACCACTGGCCAGGCAAATGGAGAATGTGCACACCAGAACAAATTGTGCAGTAACATAGGTGCCATACAGTATATGGAGTCAGTAAACATGATCTGCAAATATACAACACGCACCCATGTAAGTGGAGGTTCGCAACAAAACAAAAAAACAAACAAAGGACACCTCAGAGGCAAAAATACATGAAAACTCCACAAACCTACACACCACAGACCATGCAGACTCCACAGACCATAGTCTTGCAAACACTAAGACCTTACCATACAACCAAACATATTACTCATAGAAGACTCCACTGGGAGACACACAGATGTGCCTCACACCAGGCAGGATAAGGAGAAAGTCACTGTCACTGGTTTGTCAGATGCCATAATCTCCCATACTACACATGCACTCAAGTCACCCCACAACAGGTACAGGTATCATTCCAGCCTGGTCCATGGCGGTGTGAACAATGCCAGATGTACCTCCCTGGACTATAGGAAGACAGACATGATTCAGCTTGCTGAGTATGTGTCCCATGCAGGCATGCCCCTAGCCTTAAGCAGCAGACTGCCATTACCCAGAATGATGGCTCAATACAAACAGAAAATGATTGTCAGTAACACTTGGCTCCCTCACTGGTGTCATCCCTGGGGGATCCACTGCCTGGCAGCCTGGGAGCATATGACTGAGAGACCACACTGCCTTGCTAGAGATGGCCTGCATCTGTCTCGCTTGGTCTTCAGGCCTCTGGCAAAGAGCCTTGCCTTTCCCATAGTGCCTTTGCAGGGGAAAGTCATGCGGTCCAACATAGAACACTCAACAAAATGCAAATGAAAGGCCATGCCACTAAAATGCTAGGAGTCTAAACAGGAAATGCACTCATTGCAAGCAGTCATAACCCTGGAAGATGGGAACATTTGTGCATTCACAGAAATCTGGCCCACAGCCAGGGACAGAAACCCATCCTTACCTGATCACTCATCCTATACCACAGCCAGACTCCAAAATGTGGCAGCAAAGCCAAAGGAGGTGGAGTATAAATATATATTAGACAGACACACACCTCCAGGCTGGTCAAACAGTCTAACACACACGAAACTCTCCAAGTGCAGTCAACTGTCGGTAAGACCCGTATGCAAATTATATGCTACAGGCCAACATATCTGATTCAGGACACCCACCCATCATATCTTGCCCTCTACAAATCTATCAAGATTCCACCCATCACCCTGATCCTGGTTGACGTATATTACCCAAACATTGATTGGGAATCCAGCCATGCTAGAACAGAAATGCACAGAGATGCCCCCATCTTATCAATGCTACATCCATAGGACAGCCACTTGATACCCCCACAAAATGTGATACCTCTGTCGAACTTGGCAGTAACCAGCATGATCAACCACTGCAGCACCCCTATGGTATCATCCTCCCTGGCAAGATCCGACAGAAAATCGGTCACATGTCATATCACCATCTCTTCTGACTCACCTCTAGCCTTGGTAAAAGGAAAATGTCCCACAGGCTAATCAAAACCACCAAAGGTATGGTATAAACAGCTGAACAGCCACTTACCCCAGTAGAGGAACAAGCACCAACGTCCAAATGTACACAAAACTAGCATGCCAGCATATAGATAGAGATGCATGGAATCAGGAATACCTGACAGGACAACATCACCATCTGCAAGGGAGAGTAAACCTGTCCGCAAACATCTGCAATAAAGTAACTATATACCAAAAAGGTTAACATTGCTATCCAGGACTAAGAAGAAGCAGGTGCACAACTGGAAGTAATCACCCCCTTAGCCAGAACAAACAAATAAGAGCACCAGTGAAATCCACTAAAAGCAACTCTAAGTCCAAATTCCCCACATCTAATACAAACAATCGTAAGGCCTTTCTTATGTATGTCTGCATTCCCAAAGGAAGCTCACAGATCTGTGCAGAACAGGTGGTCAAGCACACCACAGACACAAATGCTGCAGATATAGCCACTCACTGGCTGACAGATTCAGTGGAAATGTCTCCCCTCTGCCCCCCTATAAGGAAAGCAGTATATAACCAGTACCTGAACATCCAGCCCTTATCACTAGGGAGCTGGGCATCACTGCCCTCTAAAAGTCAAGAGGACAGCCTCCATGGGACCTGAATACATCCCAGGCTGCAAACCACAAGAACCCAGGCATGAACTGGCAGCATCATTATGCACCGTACACACCCAAAGCCTGAGTACTGTCTGTGTCACAGCCGAGTGGTGGACAGTCACTGTCATCCCTTGACACCAATGTGGAGTGTTCACTGATCCAGGAAATGAAAGACCCATCAGCCTAACTAGCCTGATTTGCAAGGCCATGCAATGGATTATCATGGATCACATTAACAGGGACATTGGCAAAATCCAAATACATTACTATACAGTCTGCCATCCTCAGGGGAGGTATGTCAGTGAACTCTGGATGACTTTGCTGAGGCAGCTAACAAAAGGCATGGCTGAGGGAAAGATGGTGCACTCTAGCCACTATGACCTGGCCGAAGCCTTGCACACCATTCACCACTTACCCATGGTACATGAACTCTGTCAATTAGGAAGCAATCCATATGTTACCAGATGGGTATCAAACTAGTTCATTGATAGAACCCACATAATCATAATAGGGGTAGCAAGCTCAAACAGTACACCCATAATGAGTGGCATACCCCAGGGATCGGTCTTGGGGCTTCTGGTATACAGGATATACTTCCCTGTGGTGCAGGCCTAAAACACAGGCCCATGGCTGATCAAGTTGGTAGATGACTACGAACTGGGAACAGTCATTGTCAAAGGAAAAATATACTTTAAAAATGATCAAAACAAGGTAGGTTTAAGTTAAGGCACTTTAATCTTGCAGCAAGGAGACAAAAACGTGCTAATACAGAGTTTGTTTAACTAGAATCAGGAAATGCTAACATTTTTATACACTTTTTAATAAGACATTGCCTACCAAGCTGACGTAGTGATTTACAAGTTTTGTCATCATTACTTTACAGTCATTGTTTTTACAATATTTTGCTGGTACCATTAATTTTTGTGAGAAACTTTTTAAAAAAAACAGTGTGGCCTTAGCTACCACCAGTTAGATACATGCAATGTTACCATTTACGGTACTATGGCTAATTCGAGCACAAAGCAAGTATAGATTGCAGTTCATTTTTCTAACAGTCCTTTGTCTATGTTATCTCTAAACTTTTGCAGCTGCACATGTTTTTATACTTTGAACAGAGCTGATTGTTTAAAATCATTACATTTACAGAATATAGCATTGTTTATTTATTTTTTCTGACCTAGCAGATAATCACCTGCTTTTCAAGTACATTTTCAAAAGGCATAAACATAAATATTGCTGTGCTAGCAATTACTAGGTCAGAGGGCATCTTGCAAGTTTTAGAAAGCACACTGCAGTTTTAAAAAGCATCTTTTCAGTCTCATATGAAACTCAACTGTATATAAAACAGTGCATATAAAATAAAATGAAAAATGTGTTAACTTATTTAGTTTTTAATTAGCATTAAGCATACACACATTAATACATATTTTTCTGACAGTCATCAATACCCAAAGTGATTGGGCGTCCTACAAGAGGGTCTCACCAAAACAAATGCCTGATGCCAGAAACATGGCATCAATCTGAATGCCTGCTGATGCATCATCATCCCCTTCAGGGTGACTGACGTCCCCACATAGTATCACAGTAACAACAATGTCCTACATACACAATCAATAGTGAGGCAGTTGGAAACCCAGGTTGATAGCAACCTGATGTCTGAGCACCATGTTGCTCCCAGTGTACAGAAAGCTTCATAGATGGGACAACTCAAGTGTAAGAGTATCCCATCCAGGGACAAAGAGGTCATAAGAGCCATGTATGCTAACCTTATGAGGCCAATTATTTAGCTCAACACCCCTTTTGGCATGTACCTCACAAAGCACATGCAGCAGCTGGAGAGACCACAGAGGTTCCCGACCGGGAGAATGCAAGACCTCAAACACCTACCCTACACAGATAGGCTAACAGCATTGTCCCTCTACTCCATTCCATAGAGACTCTGCTGAGGTGATCCCTGTCTGGCATACAAAGCAATCCAGACCCTGCCTTGATGGGACTGTTACAAATCTGGAAGTCAAGGCCCACTCCATCAACCTGTAGGCACAGCATCAATCTGGGCTGTGATATCAGTACGGCCTGTCAGTGTGACATATACATGTTCAACACACTCCCCCATCTGTGGAATACACTCCCTGTCTACAGCAAGCCAAGTGCCTCAACACCCCTAGTGATGTATTCCCTGTGTAAGTGCATGGGAAACAGAAAATACAGTCCTGTGATTTAACTTGTGTCCCTGCTGGACAGGGGCTCTGTGTGCTGACATCTCTTAACATGGACTACACTCTCATCTCTGTCAATTATAAGGGCTTCAGGGCCAATAGCCTACTAACATCATATCAACCTATAAACCTATACACAACTTTCTGTCAGTGGCTCACCACATTACTCTGTACTGCTCTGCAACTGACATACCTGGAAGTCACAGTCCTATGTGGAATATACCACACATATAATGGACATTTCTGCACAATATAATGCACTCTGTATGCACACCCATACCTCTCAACCTCTGACAGCAAGACATCTGGACAAGGTCATAAATAAAAGTGGGACAAAGGCCCAATGATAAGCACGTGTTGTAAATATTACTCTTACAAACCGAGACAGTTGGTAGAATAATGGGTTTTCATTAGCAGGAATTGTCTGAAGGTTATGAAGTCTAAAACACTAATGTCTGTCATTAATTTGTAACGTCAGTCTTCAATTATTTGCAACTAATTTGCCATAAAAACACAAGTTTATGTAGACTGGACAAAACTTCTAGACAAACATCTGGACAATCTGCAAAGAACTGTACACATGACAGGTATGGCCACACCAGGATATGACTTTTCAAGTAAGAAGAATACCACACAAGCAGGAGATTCCCAGCCAGTACATCACCAATTTGCTGGACTGTTTACACAGCTTCATCAGTCAATCAGCTGTAGCCACACCTCTCAAATGGCCAGATTGGGCAAGAATGTCTATAGTTGGGCTCATAATATTGGTCTGTGCATCATACATCTTCTATTTCTCTGGTAAAGCACTGTGATGATCTGAGGATGTCTGTCACTAGGTAATGACACAATACATTTCAGTGTCATATGTCAGATATATCAGAAAATGTCTGCTAAAACAAAGCCTGTACCTCTAGCAGCTTCCTATTTACTTTTGGGAGGTATGGCTGTTGCACACAAAACCCCGGACCGGAATACAACTATCTCAGGAATGGAGTCGTACTCTTACTATAAAAGGTAATAATGGGCATGATCCTACACTTAGAGAATCACAGTCCATGTCGGAACCCACATCGGACTATATAACTGTATTCTGCATATATGTCTTTGCATACAGACACCTATGTACACCTTAACTGTCTCTACACACACCCATTGGACAGGATTATCCTCAGCTAGCTGTATGTGGCCCATATGTGATATATCTGCATCTGTTGTGTGTGATACACAGACATATATATGGGCAACATATAACAATATGTCAAGCATATACACATAGACGTGGGGAAGAGAGAGACAGGCAGTGATAGAGAGAGACACAGGGAGACACACACACACACAGAGAGTGAGTCATACACAGGGATACCCTGAATGACATTGAGTGATGTCCTGCTGCAGACAGTGGCATACCGGTTGTAATCAGTCACACGTGCCAGCATGAAGGTGAGCTCCATTGTGTAATAGCACTGAGGTAGGGGTTGTAATATCACATCACCTGCCTGTGTGTGTGTGTGTGTGTGTGTGTGTGTGTGTGTGTGTGTGTGTGTGTGTGTGTGTGTCTGTAGGATTAAGTATTAAGAGGCCGTTCCCATGCAGTACACTTCCCATTGCCCTACTTCACAAGATCTGCTGATGTCATTCACCTTAGAAGTACCATTGGACACTTGTTAGCCCTATAAGCTCTGTAGCACATGCAATAACTGCATAACACTATACTACAAGTAGCTAGATATATAGGGGGTTTAATCTCAGTTGTGGCAAATATATGTGTGTGTGTGTGTTTGTTTGTAGATGAAACAGTTTTAGGCCATTCCCACCCACTACACTTCCCAGTGCCCTACTTTAGCAGTCCTGCTGATTTCAGTCAGCCTAAAAGTACCTTTGGACACTTGTCAGCCCTCTAACCTCTGTAGTGTGTGCGATAACTGTGTAGTACTATAGTATAAATAGCTAAATAGATAGGGGTTCTAATCACAGTCCTGGCAAATCTAAGTAAGTGTGTGTGTGTGTGTGTGTGTGTGTGTGTGTGTGTGTGTGTGTGTGTGTGTGTGTGTGTGTGTGTGTGTGTGTGTGTGTGTGTGTGCTTGTAGGTGAAACAGTTTTAGTGCATTCCCACCCAGTACACTTCCCAGCACCCTACTTTAGCAGCCCTGCTGTCATTCCCCTTAGAAGCACCTTTGGAGAGCCCTAGCCCTAACTCAATAAGCTCAGTGGTGCATGCAATAACTACATAACAGTATAGTACAAATAACAAGATAGGCAAGGGTTCTGTTCTCAGTTCCGGCAAATGTGTGTATAAGTGTGTATGCTTGTAGGATAAAGTATATTGAGGATTTTCCCTCCCACATCACTTCCCAGCGCCCTACTTTAGCAATCCCGCTGATGTCATTCACCTTAGAAGTACCTTTGGACACTTGTCATCCCTGTACACTCTGTTGCGCATGCGATAACTGTGTAACACTGTAGTACAAATAATTAAATAGACAAGGGTTCCATTCTCAGTTCCGGCAAATGTGCATGTGTACAAGTGTTTGTAAGTGCGTATGTTGGTAGGGCAATGTTTTTTGAGGACTTCCCCTTCAACACTTCCCAGTTCCCTACTTTAGCAGTCCTGCTGATATCATTCACCTTAGAAGTACCTTTGGACACTTGTCAACCCTGTAAGCTCTGTAGTGCATGCAGTAACTGCTTAACAGTATAATATACATAAGTAGATAGGCAGGGGTTTCATTCTCAGTTCTGGCAAATGTGTGTGTGCAAGTGTTAGTAGGATGAAGTATTTTGAGGACATTCCCACCCACAACCTTTCCCAGTTCTCTACTTTAGCAGTCCTGCTGATATAATTCACCTTAGAAGTACCTTTGGACAGCTGTCAGCCCTATAAGCTCTGTAGCATGTGCGATAACTGTGTAACACTATAATACAAATAACTAAATAGGAAGGGGTTCTACTCTCAGTTCTGGCAACTGTGTGTGCGTATAAGTGTAGAAAGGTGTGTGCATGTTTGTAGGATAATGCATTTTGATGACCTTCCCACCCAGTACATTTCCCATTGCCATACTTTACAAGGGATCTTAATGTAATTTACCTTAGCTGTACCTTGAGACACTGATAAACCCAAATAAGCTCCATGGCACATGTGATAACTGCGTAACACTGTAGTACACATAATTAGATAGGTAGGAGTTCTGAACTCAATACTGGCAACTGTGTTTGTGTGTGAAAATCATATTTTCCCTGTGTGTGTGTATCCTCTGGTGGGGTGGTTATGCCATTTTGAGGTATGTACCACCCAGTACACTTCCCATTGCCTAGTTTACAAGGCCTGCTGATGTCATGCATCTTAGAAGTACCTGTATACACTTGCCAGCCCTCTAAGCTCTGTGCCATGTGCAATACTTGCATGATACTATAGTAAAAATAATTAGGTAGCGATTCTAATCTTAATACTGACAACTATAGTAGTGTGTAAAACATATCCCCTGTGGCTGTTGTGTGTGTAGGTTATAGCATTGTAAGGCCTGTTGACCCCCTACCCATGACATTACTTTAAAGAGCCTGTTAATGGCATCTGCCTCACATGCACCATGTAACACTATACAGCCCATATCAGACATCTGTACAGATGTGCATGGAATATCCAGATGTTTGCAACCTATACATGGTCTGTGTCTCCTAACAATGACTATTCCTGTGATAGCATTGCCACATATGTCACAGTTACCATAGTAACACACATGCCAGCAACAGACATCATACCTGACTGACACATCATACTGGCACAAAGTCTGTCACTCTATCACTTGTCCAGGTTTGTAGGAGCAGTAGAAGAGTCTGATCACTATTTCTGGTGGGTTATGTGCTCAGCCCTTTAACAGCTACCCCATGTACAGGACTATGACTCTGTGTGCATTACCAGCACAAGAGGCCAGACATGCATATGAGATAGCAAACACACATGCTGGTGACTATCAGGTTAGACTAACAGAAGCTGAGCCAGTTAGTTACCCATCTGTTAACATACAGGTTGATGCCTAGCTGTGTAAGCTTATGTATCTTGGTCACCTGGTGATTATTGTCAGTGGTTTGGGCTAGGTGAAGGTAGGCAGTGTGCACCATCTTCCCCTCGTCCTTGTGTTTATTGACCGCTTCAAAAAAGGAGACCAGGTTTAACAGGCCTGATCTCCTTTTGACAATACCACACTGTGTGGGGTCAAGCATTTTGAGGTTGCTGATGTCACTGTTTATAAGGTCCTTGATATTTCCTTTCATAGCCTTGCAGATCAGGTTTGTTAGGCTGATGTGCATATGACTGGCTGGGTCAGTGGATTGTTCCACCTTCATGTATAGGGATGTCAGTGGCTGTCCTCTGTGCAGATAGGATGACACTGGTGCTCAGGCTTTGGTTGACTACAGTGTGTAATGGAGCTGAGAGCTCATGCCTGAGTTAATGTAGTATGCAGCCAGGAATGGTATAAGGCCTAAGCAGACTTCAGTTTGTTGCCTTTGAGAGGGCATTACAGACCTGCTTCCTGATGATGAGGGGAGGGAGGCAGGTGATGTGCATGCACATGTGTATCAATACGGGGACAGGAGGGTGATGTTCACACTTCAACTGTCTGCAGCAGGTTGCCTATATCTATGCCATATGTGTATGTGGTGTTACTGACCACCACTACAGTGCAGATTTGGGTGTTCCTCTGGGATTGCAGACATATGTCTGGAAGGCCAAGTGATATATTTGCATGATATATTTGCAAATACATGAGTAATTCCCCAGAGCTGATTTGGGGTAGTGTCGTGTTGGTCTGACTGTAGTTGAGAAGGTGCTGGGTGAAGTGATTGGCAGCTGTGAGTGTTATTTTCTTTCTGATTCATGACTGCAGTCATACCTCTTCACTGTCCAGATTTCTGTATACTGTCCAAATACGTGGCTCACATTTTTGGTCTGTTCCACATAACAGTTGTGGGTTTCTGACAAATCACTGGAATTATGTGAGCATTGACATCACTAAATGATGACAATCATTTGTTTCAGACCCGAAATCTATCAGAAAATATATGTTAAAACACACCATGATAGTCTAGCAAACCTCTATGCTTCTAGTAGCCATATTTCAAATATGTCACTATTGTCTTTGTCACTTTCTCAGGCTTTTTGCAGATTTCTTGCAGTAACAGGTTGAGTATACACACATACACACACACATACACACACACACACACACACACATATATATATATATATATATATATATATATATATATATGTGTGTGTGTGTATATATATATATATATATATATATATATATATATATATATATATATATATGTATATATATACATATATATATATATACAAATATACACATGCACACACACACACACACACACACACACACACACACACACACACACATATATATATATATATATATATATATATATACACATAAATATTAGAATATATATACCTATATATGTATATAAGAGTACTAATTCCACAGGTTTTTACCTAATGCTGGATGACCATCCTGCATGTGTAATTCTCACAGCTCATGTAGAGTAGTGATAGCTGCTGTGACTGGACTGCATGGGGTCCTGGATCCCAGGGATGTGTATTTTTCCCTTATGTTAAATGACTGTAGTGCATGATATGTTTGTAAAAGCATTACAAGTTCCCACAGCTCAGATGTGATTGTAGAGCACAGGGTCCTGGGTTCAAGACTTAGTAGTGTTAACTTATTTTTCATTAATGTTAAGTGAACATAATGCATGATATGTTTGTAAAAGCATTACAAATTCTCACAGCTCAGATGATGTAGTGGTATGCTGCTGTGATTGTAGTGCAAAGGGCCCTGAGACTGATACTCAGCAGGGCTGATTATTTTGTTGCTGGGCAGAAGAAGGGCTGATGGAGACCAAGGGATTAAAGCACATCTAAGCAGTTGTAAATGGGTTTGTGTGGTTTTGCATGAAGCTAAGCGATGTTAACAGATGGTTAAAGCCTCTTAGCTTCGCTTAGCAGCACTTATTCACGCTTATACCCCCGCTAATTTTAAATAAAGAAAAGAAAAAAAGGGTGATAGGAAAGTGGTGAAATGGGGAGAAAGCAGGCGGTAAACATTAGGAAAAGCAGCTAGGGTTGTGCGGGATGGGTGTAGGAAAGGACCATAGCTCTACTTTTTTTCTGCAGCAACAGCTGTGACTGTTGTGAAAAATTTGGAATTTACAGCCTCACACCCCACAGGGAGGGTTACTGGCAACATACATTTGTAGAGTAATTTGGTTGCAGATTGCTTTATGTCACTGGACATGGTGGTGAAATGTAGAGCTATGTATGAGGCAAGGCTTTTTTTTGCGGGACAGATGCCTCTTTTTAAGGTGAGAATGGGATGTTGGGGAAGGGCTGTAGGTATGTTTGTGGAGGTCATATGGGTTGGATAGGTTGCATTTGCAGACAGACAAGACACACAAGACAGCAGACATGGGTGGTATATAACACATGAGGGGGGTAAACACCTTGAACGGTGAGGGTGGTTGGAAATCAGAGGCCCAAGAGCTCCAAAATGGGTACAGTGGGACTGAGGTTCTCACCCATGGGCAGTCACCACTGCATCTTCACGGCCCTGAAGTTGGCTGTGCTGGGGGCTGGACAACAGGGGCAGCCTGCCTCCAGGTGTGCCAGGTGGCCCTCCATCTGGCACAGCCATCCATTCAACTTAGAGTGGATGATGCTGTGCACCATACCCTGGAACATGTTGCTGGTGATGGGCTCATCTCCACGGCCATGCCCAGGGTGGGGACAGGCCCCGTCCACTGAGGCAGTTCCACCTGCAGGCCCAGCAGAGGAGGATGTTCCAGGTTGGGACCCAGATGTGCTGGGGCTGGTGCCATGGCCATATGAGGTGGGACAGGTGGATCCACTGGGATCAGCCTTCCCAAATTTGCTATGGTGTGGTGGTTTTCTGAGATATATTGGTTAGTGATGAACAAAACATTTCAAAATTAGTTATAACAGCATGCGTGGGTGTTCCAATTAACCCAAACCAGCAGATTTGAAACAGTTGCATAGCAAACAGAAGACATGCATAAATGGAACAACAATAAGCATTTTAACAGCATGCAAGTTACATTGACTGCAACAGGCCACCAATAATGGTATTTGAACAAGGTATGCTAATATGCAACCAATTAAATATATGAACAGTAATAGAACATATGTCCCAATAATAGGTCTTGAGAACAACATACTTGTAGTATATGAATCATAATTATTGATACAGATGAGGGGTGGGGGGAGAGAAAACAGTCCATTAACAACTGTATGGGCTTCTATTTTTCACAACAGTACTGCTCAATACTCTACACATCTGTCCTCACTTTATATATACCTATGGCCCATAGCTTCTGTAGCACATGCATACCTGTTAGACTGTCAACCTGTAATGGTATGGGTCAGACTGGGAAAACTATGGCTGGATTCACTTTATAATCTCAAAATACTGAAATCTTGAGTTTCAGTATCCCGAGACTATAAAGCCGAACATTCACAATACTGAAACCCCAAAAGTGTGAAATTCAAAATTGTGACTTTTAAATACACCCTCCACCACACAAACATACATACACCTTCCTCCCCATACTACAACAAACCAACAAAACACACACAAATATAACAACACAAATACATACACCTACCCTACATATAAGCAGGGGGGCAAGTACCCCTGCACCCCCCCACACCCCCGCTACTTATATATACTAACTCCGAAGTCACATTAAAAAGGCAAAGACACTAAATCCACCACTACATATTCTATATTCCCCTTGCACAAACACACATCACATACATACAAACACCACCACTCTCAACACTTACACACTCACACTATTACCTACCCACCCTAACCTACACCTAAAACTTCCCAACACACTCACATACACTCAAATCTCTAACAAAAACTCTTAAGAAAACAGCACTTACCTGAATCTCCAGATATATCCACACAATGGCAGGCAAACCATATCCCACAGCACACCACACCTTTAAAACACAGCAAATCTCATTTAGCGCACCATCACAACAGTAGATTCAACACTTTGAATTCTATCAAGTGCAGTTTTACTCAACTGCACTTTTGGCACGTTCGTCTCGAGAAACTGAATTTCGAGATTTCAGTATTTCGAAAGAGTAAAGCGCTTCCCTATGGTTACATTACTTTTGTGGGCTTGTACATGTCAGGCTTACATACTTGACAAAGAAGGGGTACCCTGCACTGATGTTGCATGAGTCTGCTACTGGCATACTTCACCTGGATTCCTATCTGTGTCCAAGGTGATTGCCAGCAATGACCACTAGCCATGACAGCTTGACACTTGAGAGACATGTATCGGGAAGAGTGCATGGTGTATGTCCCTATCCTGCTGTCATTTGCAGCCATGGGGTTGGACAGTGGGACAGTTGTACAGGGTTTATTGGCATACCCTTCATAAAGCTACTACAAACATTTCTTTACCTGTAAGAAGACCTGTGGAAAAAATATCTGTTACCACTATCTGACTGTTTCTACAAAAATTCAAGATTTCTTGAGTATATATAGATATATATATATATATATATATATATATATATATATATATATATACACATCTGAGTACCACTCCCTGGATTTGAATCATGTCTGAGTGTGCTAAAATGAGCAACAAGGCTATTTCACATCACGCTGACCTGCTGAAGAATTGCAGTCTCTTGTTTGACTGTTTTCTGCCTAATACACTGTGGGATAGACAGTCTGACCTTGTAATCCTGAGATTCTTGCATGAAAGATAGTGTACTTTGTATTAATCCTTTGAAATAATACAATCTGGAAAGCAAAGGTTATCACAAGGCAATGCAGCAGGGGACACACTATAATACATTGGACATTAATATTCAGGGTTTGGATCTTAGTGTATAACATATGTCATATTTCATTTATATGTTGTTTTACAGTTCCACAATTTGCTGTTTTGCATAATAGCTGGTTCTCAGAACAACCTGAGTTAATTCATGCTGTCAAACCCATATGTGCTTTGAAGAACCTTACAGATTCTATTTCTACAGCAACATACCAGAGTAAACACAACAGCTGTTGGTTTAGTTCTTTATTTCACTTATATGACACAGTGCTTTACTACTGCATATCCTGTAGATCAATATTAGTCTGGCAAACTTTTATTTAATCATTAGACACAGAACACACTACACCTGCAGGCAGTAAACAATGTATTCCTTCTTATTTATTTCACTATATACTGCAAGGTAGATTTGTACTCACCAGCCTGTCAGTGCAGCCTTGTTAGTCTGTCAGTATGGGCCTCGGCATTGCTAGCCTTCTCGGCTGCAGCTGTAGGGGGAGAAAACAAACATTATGCATACCTGTCTATCACATACTAAGCCTAGGATTTGGTAGAGCTATGGATGAGATACTTACAAACTACTGGAGCATTCCATGCCCATGCATCTTGGATCCACTGGGCCAAGAGCTCCCCCTTCCTCATCTTTAGGTCAGCATAATGATGCCATATCTGCTCACCAGTTTGGGGGATTCCAGTGGCACTGCTGAGGTCATGTGCTAGATGGTCCCAGTCCTCTGCTTTGTACTGAGAGCCCTGGTACTGGCTTTGCAGCAGTCTGTCATCATGGTTTTCTATGAGGAGTCCAGCCATGACCCTGGACTCCTGAATGCCTCAGTGCTGCATCCGAAAGTGAGCTTCCTCTCCAGTGCCAGACACGGTTCCTGCAGAGATCAGACTACTACAGGTTATGGCTTTATTCCAAACTGTGTAGTTTAAATAAGGCCATATTCCCTCCTTTTGCTGTCATTGGACCATTTTGAAAATGTTAAGCTCAGCTAAATGGTGTGCAAATTCGCTAAGATGAGTTGAACAATGCTTAAAGGGGTAAATGCTGAGCACTGCTTAACAGTGCACAAATTCACTTAGCTGAGCTGATCACTGCTTAGAATTTACATCTAAGCAATGCTTAAACAGGCTAAGCATAACTGAGCACTGCTTAACATTGCTCAGTTTTCATTTTAAAGAAATATCAGAATTGTAGATTAATTCATCATTACTGACATTATTATTAAGGGTATATGATTTACTTTACATGATGTCCCTTTATGTGCTTTCATTACATTACCTTGGGTTGTGACTATACTGTATGGGACACTTATGTATACATGGGTGATTTCACATGTTATATGCTCTCACACTTCTATTCTGAACCAGATACACTACCCTGGGTAACAAATATCAAATGCTACATAATTTAATGAAAAAAATGTACTTTAACAATGCTTTCCCATGTAAAAAAATAAACCTGTTTTGGTACTCAAACCGCGAACTCAAGTATGCAAAGCCAGGACTCTAACCACTACACTATCTCATTGGTAAGGACTTCAGCTATACATTTGTATTTAGCTCCTGTGAGATATTTAAACAATGCAGAGCAGAGGACCGTAACAGGAAAACCCACTCAGCTACACTTAAACATAACTTAGAACAGAAAAAAAATAATAAAAGCACTTTAATTACATGTATCAATACTACTTGTAAGTCATATTTGGTAATGCACTACCTGTCATTCTATCAACTGTCTAAGTCTGTATGGGACATATCAGAATTAAAGTCACTACATAAAGGCATACATTTGAGTTTCAGACTTCTAATTCTTCCCTACATGTTATTATGTTAATACCAACCCTGTTCCTCTATCCAATTTCTAAGTTTGTAAGGGCAATATTTATGATCTGTCCCTATTTGTCCCCCCATCATTTTAGGCTTTGGCCAGTGTTTTGCTCTAAGAGGTTGAGACATGTTAAAGGTGCTGTATGGCACTTTCACATTGCAGGGGGGTGACAGTACCTGTCACACATCCCTGCATTGTTTCCTATCTAAATACCTGCTTTCAGTGTCCACAGACATTGAAAGGACTTTTCAGCACTTTCCAAGAGCAGGGGGCATGTTGGATATGCGAGCACAACTAAAACCCAAACAGCTTTTACCAAAACTGAAACTTGGATGCACAATCCTCACCTAGCCCTTAACGCAAACAAAACACAACTTATGATCTTCACACCCTCTAGAACCTCCTCCTTTAACTATTCCTTCTTTTCCATATTCAGTCAAAATAATACCCCCATTGAAATAGTACCTCACATCAAGTAACTGGGTGTCATCATTGACTAACATCTAAAATTTGACATACATATTCAAACCGCCATTAAAAAAACACCAGAAATTAGGGCTCCTTTACAGACAAAATCACTACCTCACTCCCTCCACTAGAATAACCTTAGCCTCCTGCTACCTTCTCCCATCTCTCACATACGGAGCTCCACTCTTTACCAACCTCCAACTTGGCTTACAATACAAATTAGAATCCTGCTACAATAAAATCAGCAAATTCACCACCAACTCCAAGAAGTTTTCCCATCACTGTATCTCCCTCCACTCTTAACAATGGTTAGAATTACCAAACTACCTTAACACATTAAAACTCACCACTGCACACAGACTCATCTTTACCTCATCCAACTGCCCTGCTTTCTCCCACACCTTAACCCCCTATATTCCAAACCACTCACTCAGATCAGAAAACCAAAATCTAAACATCCATAACCCTCCTGACCCCCTGGCCATCTTCTCCTATCATACTGTCTTGCCAAACTATGGAACTCTCTTCCCTGCTCACTTCAAAATATCTCTAATCTCACCAACTTCAAATCTCTTATACACTCCTACTTATCATCTAAATGGATATGCCCCAGCTCTTCCCTCACTTGAACCCCTCCCCACTCCTCTTCTTTTACTTTCCCCTGCTCTTACCTCTTCCTGTTCCTCACTCTCAACTCCATATAGTACTCCTCAAATCTGCCTGTTTATGTTGGTCAGTTCTTCTGAGCTCACTTTTTTTTGAACTTGACAATTATATGCTTATCTAATAAACATTGTGCTTGCTAGAATATGTACTCCACTAATGACTCTACAATAATGGCCACTGTCTCTACAGCTTCAATGCATAATAATGCTTATTTCTACATACTTGTTAATTGCACTGCCAGCATATGTAATGTACTATGTTTTGCTGTACTCATTGTTATTGTTTTGTCATCAAACTGTAATAAATAAATAAATAAAATAAAAGTAGTGTTCAAGCAGTTACCAGTCGCATGTCTTCATGAATATCTAAGGTCACTCCATGCAGGAATAACAGTGTTCTTGCACATAGTTTATTGAATCCTGGGACATATATTTTCCAATATCTTTGCCAATGTCCATTACCCATTATATTTAATTTCATTGAATCTTTCATTCCATATTGTCCATGCAACATAAAAAATAATTCTGTCCATCTTTATAACTTCTTCTTGTCTTCATGCTCCACAATAACCATATTCTATCATGTCCATATTTAACTGTTCATATTTTAACCATATCATGTTTACATATTTCTACCCATAACTTCTTAATTCTGTCACATTTCAAAAAACATGTTCAGCATTTTCTAATTCTCCACATTTATTACCAGTTCTGTCTTGTTATTGCACATTAACTTTTAAAGGCAATTTGCATATGGATAATCTCCAGAAAAATAATTACATTCCTTTATATATATATTTTTTGTGATTTTCATATCTCCTTAATATAGCTTTTTTCTTATTAATTTCAAGATCTTTCCATGGGTCAACAAAATAAAAGTTTTTTCATTACATTAATATACCATTCATAGGATCATAGGATCATAAGAAGTTACTAGGCTATTGGCCCAAGGCCCTTACAAGCCTAGCCAAGAATTTAGCCCATGTTCCAACAAGTCAGCACCCTATGCCACTGTCCAGCAGGAACACAGGTGAAATCCCAGGGGTGTATTTTCTGTTTCCCATCCAGTTATCCAGGCTGCACTTAAAAAGGTTTAATGAGGTACTCTGCTTTATGTGGAGAGGGAGTCTATTCTACAAAAGGAGGAGTCTCTGTGACACAAATCTGTCCCGCCAATGAGTCCTTCTGATGTCACAGACCAGGCTGAGTTCACACGTGTGGATTACTTGAGTGGAGTTTGACTTGGGAATATGCAACAGTCCCATCAGGGCGGGTTCTGAGCTTGCTTTGTATGTCAGACAGAGGTCACTTCTGAGGAGTCTCTAGAAGACTGAGTAGAGGGACAGGGCTTTCAGCCTATCTGTGTAGGGTAGATGTTTAAGGCCCTGGATTCTCTGGGTGAGGAACCACTGTGGTCTCTCTAGCTGCTGCATGTGCTTTGTGAGGTACATGTCAAATGAGGCATTGTACTCAATAATGGGTCTTATAAGGGAAGAATACAGGGATGTTATGACCACCTTGTCCCTGGATGAAATACCCTTACTAATGAGGTAGGCCATGTAGAAAGCTTTATGTACAATGGAGACAATATGGTGGTCAAAAGTCAGTTTGCTATCAACCTGGGTGCCTAAGTCTCTCATGATGGATTGCATGCTTAGTACCTTATTATCAGTGTGATAATTTGTGGGGATGTCACTCTTCCCAAAAGGGATGATGATGCATTTTTTTGGCATTCAGTTTGAGGCCATGTTTTTGGCACCAGTCATTTCTTTGGGGAGACCATCTTGAAGGCTGTCCACATCACTAGAGAAACTGATGACAGCACCCAGCTTGCAGTCATCTGAAAATGTAGTCAGCCAGAGCCCACTAGATTTGGCCTGCACCTCTAAGAAGTATATCCCAACAGCAGAGACCCCAAGACCGATCCCTAGGGTACACCACTTGTTACGGGTCTACTACTTGAAGTGGTTTTCCATATTTTGACTAGGTGGGTTCTATCAGTGAGCCAGTTTGCTACCCATCTGGTAACATATGGATTGATGCCTAGTTGAGAGAGTTTATCTATTACACCTGAGTGGGGAATAGTATCAAAGGCTTTAGCCAGATCAAGGTAGGCAGTGTGCACTGTCTTCCCCTCATCTATGGCCTTGGTGACTGTCTCAAAGAAGTTGACCAAACTTAACAGGTATGACCTCTCCTTGCCAAAACCAAACTATGTGGGATCAAGTGTCTGGAGGTTGCCAATGTCCTTGTTAATGAGGTCCATGGTAATCCACTCCATGGCCTTGCAGATCAGGCTAGTTAGGCTGATGGGTCTATAATTTCCTGGATCAGTGGACACTCCATTCCTTCCAGTTCTTTTGTATTACATTCTTTTTTATTTTCCATAATGTAATTTTATCCTGATATTCTTTTATTTTACCATTATTAATCATTTTACCTCTCTTCTTAAATTATATTCCTTTCCATACAGCTTTATAATACATTATCACTTCTATCAATTTTTTTCTTCCTTCATAATAGTTTTTAATACTTTGTATAAACTTAAAGATGCTGCATGCACAATATGATTAATTAAATCTAGGCCCCCTTGGCTTTCTTTCATATACAATGTTTCTCTTTTAACCGGGTTCAGTTTAGAACCCCAAATAAATGAAACAATTAATGTCATTAGTTCTTTTTTATATTTTACATGTATCTAATTAACAAGGATATAAGGAATATCCAAACTTTATATCCAATGCAATTTAGTTTTGTGAAAGGTAGATCATGCCTGCTCAACCTGGTTGACTTCTTTGAGTCAGTCACCAGAGCTGTGGATGAGGGCAAGGCAGTTCATACAGCCTACCTCAATCTGGCCAAGGCCTTTGATAACATTCTCCACTCAGGAATTATTGATAAACTCACCAAACTAGGCATCAACACCTATATCACTAGGTGGGTTGCAAATTGACTCACAGATACAACCCACAGTGTGAAAGGGGCAGACTCCAAGTGAGACTGCCAACCAATCATAAGTGGAGTCCCACAGGGATCGGTCCTGGGTCCTCTCCTGTTTGGCATCTACTTCTCAGAAGTCCAGGCCAAGACAGAGGTTCTTTGGATGACCAAGCTTGCAGATGACTGCAAGCTGGGAGCCATTATTAGCTCGCT
The DNA here is from genome assembly GCF_019279795.1 of Protopterus annectens. Taxonomy (NCBI): domain Eukaryota; kingdom Metazoa; phylum Chordata; order Ceratodontiformes; family Protopteridae; genus Protopterus; species Protopterus annectens. The sequence continues at coordinate 265,939,291 of NC_056727.1, read as the reverse complement.
AAGTGATGTAGACATCCTACAGAAAGGCCTCACTGAGACCAATGACTGGTGTCTAAACCATGGCCTTAAGCATAATGCCAAAAAAAGTGTTGTCATCCCATTTGGGAAAAATTCAGTTCCCACTAATTACCTCATTGATGGAAGCCCACTGAACACTGAAGGCGTTATAGGAGATCTGGGGACACAGGTTGACAGCAACCTCTCCTTTGACCACCACATTGCCACTGTGGTCAGAAAGTCCTTCTATGTGGCAGATCTCATTACCAAGGGTTTTGCATCCAGGAAGAAAGAGGTCATCATCTCTCTCTACTCTTCCCTCATTAGACCAATCATCGAGTATAATGCCCCATTTAGCATGTACCTCAATAGACACCTGCAGAAGCTGGAAAGGCCACAAAGGTACTTCACTAAGAGGATCCTAGGTCTTAAACACATGTCCTACATGGGCTGACTCAAAAAACTCCAGCTATTCTCTGCCTCATATTGTCTGCTAAGAGGCAATCTCTGCTTGACTTACAAAGCTATGCCTGACCCAGCTCTGTTAGAAATGCTACATCTAAAGAAAGCCGAATCCCTCCACACCACATACTACAGGGACCGCAACCGCATTACCATAATCAACAGAACATGCTGGAGGGACAGGTCCATAACCCAGAGACTGCCCATGTTCTGGAATAGACTTCCCATACATGTCAAGGTGAGCACCTCACTGGCCTTCTTCAAGACAAATCTTGATGAGTGGATGGGAAATAGAAAGTTTTCCTCGGGGATCATTCCAGTGGCTGTACTTGATAGAGGCACTGGGAACTAACTTCGGGCAGCACAATGCCAGGGCACTTCTATGGGCTAGGCTTGTAAAGGCTCCAGGGACATTAGCCTAGTATACATCTATGACCCTATCATAAATATATTTGCCACACATGCTATTTTACCTAATATCATACTATTTATTAAATATGCTGTCTTTCTGCCTTTACTTCTTTCATCACTTTGTCCCATTGTTCCTGTTTGTATTAATTTTTCCAAAATTTCACTCCTAACATCTCTGTATACTTTCATTATATTCAGCACCTCCTATTTCCCCACTAAAACCAAATCCTTTACATTTTTCTTTATTTATATTTAGTCCAATTTTCTGAAACATTACACCTAACTTTAAGTTTACTCATTTCATCCATAGTGTAATATTTATAGTTATTACAATATCATCTGCATATGTGTACATTATTGGCATTTGTACTTTTACCATGTTGTATGTTATCATAGGCTTTATTTATGTCTCCTATCATTATTTTTGTCTCTACTTCCTTATTAATAATGTTGTCAATTACCTCTTCTATTATCCATAATAATTCTTGACTTCCCTTTCCTTTTCTCCCAAATATATTTTGACCATACTTTCTTCATCTTATGTTGTAATCTTTTGGCAATTATTCTTATAAATATTTTGTAATCTGTATTATTCAATGTTATCAGTCTCCATTTTTTTATTTCATCTATATTTCCTTTTTTAATACAAACTTTATTACCCCAGTACAAATTTCTTTACATTTAATCCTTGTCTCTAGCCATTCATTCGTCACCACGATAAACATTACTTATTGCCAATCCTCCATTTCTTTATACATGTTATATTCAATTCCATCTATTCCTGTTGCAGAGTTTGTGTTTATGTCTTTCATAATTTCATTCAGTTCATTTATATTTATTCTTTTTTCCAAATATTCATTCCCCGGGATTCAGCAAACTTCCGTGCAAGAATAGCTTTTTCTTGCACAGAAGGGACAGTTCCCGTGCAGCACTGCAGCACGCCATGCATATTCATGAAGGCGTGCTGCCATGCTGTAAAACAGACATGGTTCTGTGTACGAGTGCAGGGGGTGTGACTGAAAGCAGTGCTCTCACAATACACATGCCCCCTGCATATCAGAATTTCTGTATGGCAATTTAAATAGAGCGAGAACACTCGCAACGCCTCCACCTGTCAGGATAAGAAATCTGGAAAAAGCCATAAGGGACAATCATCCCTACAAAGCCAGAAAGTTGATAGAATAACAGGTTTAGCATAAGCATGAATTTTAAGCAGGGTAGGAATTAAAAACACACACGTCCCAACCCATCAGAGTAAGGAATCTGGACAAAGCCATAAGGGATAGTCATCCCTACAAAGCCAGAAAGTTGACAGAATAACAGGTTTAGCATTAGCATGAATTTTTGGCAGGGTATAAAGCACATAACACACACCTCCCAACCCATCAGAGTAAGAAAGTTGACAGAATAACAGGTTTAGCATTAGCATGGATATTCCTGAAGGGTATGAAGTAAAAAACACAACAAATATTTTTTTTTCTCACGTGCAATAAAGTTTAAGGGTAGATGCACGGGTGTGCCAGTTGCTTAGCCCAGCTAAGTTAAATAGCAATAGACATCCAGGATAAGCAATAGTGCAGTGATTAGAGTGTATATAATCATTTACGGTTCGAGCCTCACCAAAGCCATTTCCATTTTATATATGTAAACATTAAAATTTAATTTATTTGTATACTTATGTAGGAAGTAACTTATATTTCTCAACCGGAGTAGTGTATTAGGCCCAGATGTGAGGTGTCAGTGCAATAAAGTAGTGAAACCCCCATATAAACACAAGTGCCCCATACAGTACAATCACACAAGAATAAATGTAATTACAGCACATTGGAGGATATCAGGGAAGGTAAATAAATCTATATTATGTAATAAATGATGAATCAATCCCATACAGGTGGTAGTCCAATAAAATAAAACATAAGCAAGGCTAAGCATTGCACAGTTATGCTGACTGGGTGTAAGCATTGTGTACATATGAATACTAAGCAATGAGTATCCCAGCAAAGTGGATTTGCCCATCGGTAAGCAATGCTGAACCTGCCCCTTTAAGTACTGCCAACCATAGCTAAGCAGGTTTGCCCATAGCCTAGCTTAGCTCAGCATTTTCAAAGCCATCCAATCATGGCAAAGGGTGGGAAATCGGCCATATTTATACCTCACAGGTGGGAATACAGCTCATAACTGGTTGCAGCTCTCCACTGTAGGCAGTATGGCAGGTGTTGGAGAAGGCATATGCTTTTGAGTGCAGAGTCGGGGCATACAGAAGTCCAAGGTCATGGTAGGACTGTTAAAAAACCATGACATGATACTGCTGCAGGACCAGTACCAGGGCTCTCAGTATACAGCAGAACCCTGGGAAAGTCTCTACCATGATCTCACCTGTGCCACTGGTATCCCTCAGACTGGTGAGCAGGTCCGGCACCACTATGCCAACTTGAAATGGAGGAAGAGGGAGCTCTTGGTACAGTGGATCCAAGAAGCAAGACAGGGTGATGTCTCAGCAGTGTGTAAGTATTCATAGCAATAACTGTTTACCAAAGTCCAGCCTGTGTATGTGATGGATAGGTATGCCTAAATGTTTCTCTATTTTCATTACAGCTCCAGCTGAGTGGTCTGCGAATCAGGAAGCCCATGCCAGCAGGTTGCAAAGGCTGCTTTGTGTGGTTGGTGAGTAACAATTTTGCTTGTAGTAGTCATACCAAATAAATATAAAGGAGTAGAATGTCACCTAGCAGTATAAAAAATGTGCATGGTTTGTACTGAATAAACCAGACAATATGACTGTAATAGTCCCATATAGGTCATATTTAAATAAAACTGGAACTGCCTGGCAATAAAGTTCTAAATCATGGACTGGTTGTGTTTACTCTGGTATTGGATGGTATGACATGTTGCAATCACCGAGATCTGATATCTGAATAGTAATGTTGTGTTAACCATTGTTTCCCACACTGTGCTACATAAAAAAACATGTCTAGGAATGCCTGCATAAGAATATTGTAATTACAAGGTCAGATTGTACAATCAAGAGAGACTTAGAAAGAAAACACTGAAGGAAGAAACAGCATTTGCTCAATAGCTCACTCTTATGAAATGCAAATTGTTGTATTTTTAGCAGACACAGCCATGGTTTGAATCCCGGGAGTGGTAGTAAGCTGTATGTATAATTTTAACTAGGAGTTTGTGAATATGTGTAGAAACAGTCAGCTAGTGTTAGCAAACATTCCCCCCACAGGTCATCCAGGTAAGAGAAGTAGAAAGTGGCTATAAGACGGCTGAACTATACACTGTGTACAAACATACCACTGCCCAAACCAAGGTCATAGGGTTCTGTAATAATACCTGTAGAGTATTGGTTAGAGCAATGATCATCAAAGTTGTGAGTACTGCAAGGATATACAAGTTGTTAATTGACATCTCTCCCCCCCACCATATATGTAAAAATAATCTAAACACACAAATCAATGGGTATGTTTTACAGCAAACCTACTGTTGGGACATATGTCCTATTGTTCAACAAATATTGAAATGTGTTTCTATTAATGTTCCATGGTGAAATACTATCACTGGTGGCCTGTTGTTATCAATGTAACATGCATGTCGTTGTAATGGTCACTGTGTTTCCATCTATGCATGTGTTCTGTTTGCTATGCAACTGTTCCAAATCTGTTGTTTTGGGTTAATGGGAATATCTATGCATGCTGTTATAACTAATCCTGGATTGTGCTGTTTATTACTAACCCACATATGTTCTAAAACTGCGACACCATAGCACGTTTTTGAAAGCCAGTCCCAGCGGACCCACCTCTCCCATCTCGTCTGGCCATGGCACCAGGCCCCAGCATGTCTGGGACCCACCCCGGGACCTCCTCATCTACTGGTCCTGCACCATCTTCGGGTGGAATTGCCTCAGGGGATGAGGCTTGCCCCCCTGGGAGTGGGCGCATGACAGGATACCATCACTCAAGCCCAGGTCCAGGAATTAGTGCATAGCAAGCTCTGAAAGGAGCTTGGAGATCTGCTATGCCAGTTTGAGGGCCATGTAGTCAGCCTGCCCCTCCTGCTTAGCCCCCAGCACAGCGACCTTCGGGGCCGTGAAGGTGCAGTGGTGACTGCCCATGGGTGGAGACATCAGTCCCACTGTTTACATTTGGGAGCTCGTGGCCTTCTGATTTCCAATCAACCCTCCGCATCCAAGGTATTTACCCCCCAAAATAAAAACAAAAAAATAAAACAAGAAAGGATATATTTTTTGGGCTTGTCTGGTTCTACCACATTCTGTTTTTATTTTCTTCCCAACCTACCTCCCCAAATATACCTACTATCCTTCCCCAACATCCCACTCTCACCTTAAAAAAAGGGCAATCTGTTCCCAAAAAAAAATTTGCCGCATTCATAGCTGTCCAATTCACACGTGTCCACTGGACATGTAATCTGATCTAATTGTCATCAAAACACATTATTGCTGTCCTCACCCCTCTCCCAGGGGGTTAACTGTCCAACTATACCTCCAAATTCAGTATATATGCACATCTGTTGCTGTAGAGGAAATGAACAGCTATGGACCTTCCCTACACCCGTCCTGCACATCCCTAGCTACTTTCCCTATTGTCTTTCACGCTGCATGTCCCCTTTTTCACTACTTACCTATCACCCCTTTTTTTTCTTTTAAAGAAATTAGTGTGGGGGTAAGCAGGAGTAAGCACGTTTTGAGCAGCAGTAAGTAAGTTTAACCCTGTTTGCGTGGTGCTAAGCAATGCCTACACAGATTAAGCACTTTTAAGGCTGTCTGTAAGCATACTAACCAAAAGTTAGCATTGCTTACCACCACACAAATCCACTTACAACTGCTTAAAAGTCCCTTAAGCACTCAGTATCCAACAGGACTTGTTCTGCCCAGCAACAAAATAATCAGCTCTTGAAAGTCTTGAACCCAGGACACTGGGCACCATAGCCACAGCAATTTACCACTAAGCCATTTGAGATGCAGATATGGCGGATGTTTTTTTTAATGATATCTTGCAGCCAGTCATTCAACAGTAGGGGAAATGTAATGTAATGTATATATATGTATATGTATATATCTACATATATATATATATATATATATATATATATATATATATATATATGTATGTATATGTATATATCTACATATATATATATATATATATATATATATGTATGTATATAGATAATATATGGTTTCACGTCATAATCTCAAAATGCTGATATCTCGAATTTCAGCATTTCGAGACCATACAGCAGAAACCGTACAAAACCGAAACTTGACAAACCCAAAACCATAAAACTAAACACACCACATCGCACACAAAACACAACACCCACAACATAAAACAAATACACACAAAAAAAAAACACAAAACATGCAAATACCTACACTACACAAAAGCAGGGGGGCAAGCACCCCTGCACCCCCCACACCCCCCTACTTATATATATATATATATATATATATATATATATATATATATATATATATATATATATATATATATACTAACTCTGAAATTTCACAAACAGTAACAGACAGAACACTCATACCCAGACATTCCACAGTCCCTCACGTGCAAACACACACACACACACACACACACACACACACACACACACACACACACACACACACATATACACAAACACCAACACATCCAACAATTACACACTCATACGTTAACCTAACTACCCTAACCCACACATACAACTTAAAAACAATCTAACACACACTCAAACTCCACCCAAATCCCTTAAAAAACAGTCACTTACCTTACACTCCACACAAATCCATACATCACATCAAACTACATCCAATGTAAACAAAGCACGTCACATAACGTAAAGCCATAATTGTGAATTTGAGATATTCAAATTCACGATTATGCACTTTCCACATTTTGAAATTTGGTTTTATAGTCTCAAAATGCTGAAATTCGAGATTTTGGCATTTCAAGATTACGAAGTGAAACCATTTATATGTAGGTATGTAGTGACTTCGGACATCGGATCCACACTCTGAACCTCTTACTGCAACAAATCTGACCAAAGGCTGTGTAAATAGGGGTGAAGGGGGCCAAACTAGGAACCTCTTATAATGATTGGCCTTATCCCTTCCTCCACAGCAGAACTGTTCTGCCTTGCAACAAAATAATAAGGCCTGCCAAGTCCTGGACCCAGGGCCTTGTAAATTATGATCAAAGCAATGTACCATTACACCATCTGAGCGCTACAAAATAGTGATGACATTCCCAAACATATCAATTAGTACAGTCATCCAACAGCAGGGGCAGGAGTCTGTAGAATCAGTCAGGTAGGCTATATATACATGTCTATATGTATGGACATGCATATATGTGGACAAATATATACATGATACATTATATATATATATATATATATATATATATATATATATATATATATATATATATATATATTCAATAAAAACTTCCCGAAACACTTTAAAAATAAAGAAATAATAAAGAAACTGAGAGCCAATAACTAGCGCTTTCATCCAGTTTAATGTGCTGGACTTCATCAGAATATTTAAAACAAACATTCTCAGTGCAATATATAACTGTGTAAATGATATAATGACATCACAGCAACAGGCCAATAGCAGGATTTGGATAAGAGAACATGAATAACTACATAACAGAACTTCAGTAAAATGTACAGTTCATGCACAGATAAGAAAAAATTTCATGCCAGGCTAGAATTAATTATGCCATTTAAGAACACATCTGATGTTTAAACATTCATTCAGACCTGGGGGAGCCTCTGCATTCAAAAGGAGCTGCCATCACAATTCTTTAACTTCCAGTAAATTGTTTTTGTCCCCAAAAATGAAAGGAACGTGATCTAAAATAGAAAAACTTGAACTCAGTGAAGGAGGAACACAGAGTACTGTATTTGGCTAATGCATTACTTAAGTCTCTGTGCTTAATAGCTGCATAGTGTTCCTTGATTCTAGTAGAAAGCTTACGAATAGTTTTACCTACATAAAAGGATGAACATGTTGTGCAGATAGTCACATAAACCACAAAGGTGGAATTACAATCAAAATGATTAGTAACTGTAACTGTAAAATTGTTATGCTTAAAGGTGTAACAACTAATGGTAAGGATCCATTTACAAACAATACATTTGCCACAAGAGAACATACCTTTGTTCAAGTGTAGAGTGAGAGGAGATAATAGTAAAGGGCAGTCTCTATTTTCAAAAAGAAGTTGTAGGGATTTGACCTTCTTATGAGGGAAAATAGGACCAGTACCTAATTTTAAGTGAACATCTTGGCTGCTGGTTAAAATATCCCAATTGTTATGGAAAATTTATTTAATAGCTTTTGCATCTCTACAAATAGGTATAGGGAAAGGAGGTAAATCTATCTAAAACAGAGTGTGTAGTAGTGGGGGTATTTGAACTAGGAGCAGAAGAAATAAGATTATGAGTAGAATTGCTTTTGAGTTTCGGGGTGAAACCCTTTAAAATGATAGGAGGAAATTTAGTAAGCCTAAGAGTACAAATTTCAGAACAAATATTGAGTAATAGTTGCAAAGGATAACCTCTATCTAGTAAAAAAACCGTGAAGATATGACATTCTTTCAAAAAAGAGCGGTCATCAGAAATAATTCTAGAAAGTCTGATATACTGTCCCCTGGCCATATTGTGTTTCATGAACATAGGATGCATACTAGTATAGTGTAAATAATTATTCCTAAAGGTACTTTTCCTGTAAATAGAAGTCCATGACAGGGAACTAGAATTAAAAAGACCTGAGTATCCAAAAAATTGACATGACTACCCAGTGCAGACACCTTAAACTTCAAGAAAGGAATACTGGTAGACATTTCATTAATAAAAGAATACAAGTCATTTTTACAACTATTCCATATAAAAAACAAATCATTAATGTATCTTCTATATAAAAAAACTTTGTTGAAATTGGAAAAAGAACTCAAGGTACTAACTTCCCACCAAGCAAGAACTAAATTTGCATAAGCTGGTGCCAACTTGGCCCCATAGCTACTCCTTTAATTTGATGAAAAATTTTATCAGTAAAATAAAAATAGTTGTTATTGAGAACTAGAGAGGTTAATGTACATATTGTATAAATTTTGTGCTGAGACCAGTCAGTATAATTTTGTACATAATTCTTAAGATACTCTAAACCTATATCATGAGGGATGTTAGTGTATAAGGACTCAATATCCAATGTAACTAGAATAATATCCGGACCAGGAGGAGGATTTAAAAATAGAAGATTCAGAAAGTCCCACGAGTCTCTTAAAAAATAGGGGGACTTTTGTACAATGGGATTCAAAATTATATCTACGTACTCAGCAATACCCTCCATTTTAGTTCTTTTATTGGATACAATATGTCTAAACGGAGGGTTAAGTGAGTCCTTATGTATTTTGGGGATACCGAAAAATTTTCCTAGATGAGGATTGTTAACAGTTAAAAAGGACAATTCAGAATCTGAAATCATCTTATTTTCATATAGACTAATAATACATTCATCAATGACTTTGAAGGCATTTATAACATCTGATGTAGAAGCTGGAGAATAAAATTCATTATTAGTGAGGTCATACAATAAGGTATTAATATATCTATCTTGCTCCATCAAAACAATACCAGAGCCCTTATCAGCTCTCATAATTCTAAGAGACTTGTCTTTAACCAGTGAATCTAAAGTGGACATTTGGGACTTGGACAAGTTAAACCATTTATAGGAGCTGTTAGTAGCCATCAAATTACGTAAATCTTTTTCACAAAGTTTTAAAAAAATGTGTAAAGTATTACATAAAGGAGGGTTAAAAAGACTTTTTCTAATCGGTAGTCTACATTGGTTATTGGTGCTTACATCAACCTCTTCTTCATCAACATCCATATCAACAGAACTTTTAAAATGTAACAATTTTAAATTCAGTTTTCTAACAAATAATCTAAGATCCAATAAAAGAGAAGATAAATCAGCACGATAGGCAGGAATAAATGAAAAACCCAGCTTAAGAAGTCTAATACTATTATATGAAAGAACTCTGTTAGATAAATTGAAAACTTCCAAGTTAGAGTAGGCTAGAGCCTCAGAACTAAGAGAAGTGTCCATAATAGCATTAACATTAGCTGTAAAATCCACAGTAGTTGAAGTGTCAACCTTAGGCAAAGGGTTAACATTAAAGTGAGACACAATGTTATATAAATTGTCAACATTAGTATATAAGTTATTTAAAGTGTTAACATTAACTGAAGGGTTAACATTAAATAGAGTCTCAGTACTAGGTGTAAAGTTAATAATAGTATTCTTTTCTGAGTCCAAAAGCACATTATCAAAAAGGTTCAGTGAGTCTGAAACCTTTTTGGTCTTCCTCGTGGAAATCCTCTTCCCATCTGTGACTCTGATCTTAGAGAAAAACTTTGTGTTAGATAAGGGCTGGGAACATCCTCAAAATAAGTATTTTCCTTGTGATCCATATAACAGTTGGAGCCTCTGTCTTTGTATTGCATTGATCTCCCTCTTCTTCTGGTGACAATAGGGGACGGAGACAATGTCAAGTTCTGTTTGTCTAAAAAATTAACATTCTTTACAATATTAAGGTCATTAGTATTCAAAGAAGAAGTAGTAAGGGAGTCAGAAATAGAAAGAGAATCAGCAGTATGTAAAAGGTTGATTAAGTTATTAGAAGTATTGTTAAAAAGTACGGTAGAAGTTGGGGGGCATGTATTATCCTGACAAGTGGTAATAGAAGAACAAGAACAGTTAACAGTAGGAACAGTTGGAGCTGAAAGAGGAGAAGGCTCCTGTACAGTATTAGCAGGAAGGGACTCATTTGAGGCAACTTGGACTGGTTCAGCAAAACTCAAAGAGCCTGAAGAACCTGTAGAATTAGTAACAAAGGAGCAATCCTTAGAGAATTCTGGAATAATTGTCCTAGCTGAAGGAACTGAACCAGTAGAATGAACTGTATGGAAAGGGGCCTGGACATGTGAAGAGGAAGAACTACAGTTATTATGGTAGTTAGAGAAACCATTGTAAGGTCTATGGGTAGGGAAAGAGGTATTTTTGCCATAAGAAACCTGTGTAAGATTATTCTTATGGAAGTTTCTAAAGCTAAATCTAAATTTCCCTTCAGACCTGAGTGGGTAGGCCCTGTTTTGTGCATAATGACTTAAATCTCTCTGTAACTTATATTTTTTTCTATGAATTAAAGTGGCCCCGTGTCTAGTGACTCTAGGGTGTATTCCATTAAAAATATGTAAAAGAGTATGCAAGTCAGGGTGATTAATAACTTCAGCATGTAGGGTTAAAATCTCTAAACTGACGTCAGCGAGCTTCTGTTTATTGCGATCAATCAAAGATCTAAGAACTAATAAGCCAGTAGTGTTGCATAAAGCAACTAATTCTTTATACAGAGAGGAATCTTTTGAAACATTGTTAGGGAATTTGGAAATACGAAGTCCTAAGGGAACAATGTCTTTATTGAGGCAACAAATTAAATAAAAATTGTCATATTGTAAGTTTTTAAAAGCAATGAAAAGCCTTTCTAGTCTAAATAAATTCTGATTTAACATTTTAATAGAGTGTGGAGTAAATGGTTCAGTATCAAACACATTTGAAGAATTAGATGTATTAATAACTTCTATAAACGGGTTGTTTAACTCATTGTTTTGAATAAAAGTTAAAAGATTTTCAGTACAGTGAAGCGGAGCAGTCTGTGGTCTTGAACGCGAAGGGTTTGTAGAAAATGCATGTCCGGAGGTAGAAGGAGGTCCAGAAGAATGTCCTGTCCAATTAGAAACCAGATTAGATTGAGCACTCTGTAACGGTTTCTCCTGAACACTAAAAATAGCTGAAGAGCCATTAGAAATAACGTTCGGTGTAGGAACATTAAGTGGCAAAACATTTAATGAATTATCCTTGCAGCAAGGAACACAACTGTAAAAAATTGACCCAGGATGTATTCCTGGAGACTGTATCAAAGAGTTTGCCATTATAGTATGCATAGACGCATACTGAGTAGTTACAGTCCCAGCATCAATTGTAGAAAATGATGTACAGGTGGCAGGAGAGCACACAGTAGAATTTGCTCTTACAGTCGCAGTCCCTGTGTATTTTAAAGTATTAACTGTGGTAGAGGGAGAAAAAACTGTAGAAATCGCATTAAAAGTAGTATTAGGCTTCACAGTAGTAACTGAAGCAACTACAGATGAAACTGGTCTCAGAGAGGCTGTTGGCTTATAATTCACATTAGCCGAAGCAAGACTCAAATTCTGGCTACAAACAGAACTTGTCATTACTGTCTGCTCAGACGAAGTTTGAGTAATCGCAGTCCCAGTGCTAACAGTAGATAATGCTGTATAGTAAGTAGGAAAACACACAGCAGGATTTACATAAACAGTCCGTTCAGGCAAAGTATGAACAGTAGCAGTCCCTGTATATATCGAGGAAACCATTGTAGCAGAGGGAATAAATACAGTAGAAATTACATTAGAAGTACCATTAGGCTTCACAGTGGTAACCAAAGCAAATGTAGACAAAACAGGTCTCAAAGAGGCTGTCGGCTCATAAATATCATCGGCCGAAGTATTATTCAAAGTCTGGCTGTAAAATGCAGGAGATATAGATGGGGCTGACTGTATGCTCGCAGCAGCCGTTAAAACATTCTGAGCAGGTTTAATTAAGACTGGAGACTTAACAGATGCTGTTGAGGTAGTAGAATAAGAAATTCTGTTATTACTTACAGTCATAGTGTTAGATCCAAAAGTAGAGCTGGCTGTAGAGAAAATATAAGTATTTATGCCATCCATAATAGTAAAATTCATATTGCTAGCAGGGGAAACTTCAATTGTCTGTCCATTAATGGTACCAGTGTTTTGGATGTTCGTAAAACCGGAAACATTACTATTTAATAGATATTGTAGTTGCACTCCTGTGTCATTAAGGTTCAAATAAGTTGGCACACAAAACAATTGTGCAGAATGAATAGCCAATGTACTGACATTATCAAGAGACTTAAAGGCAGCTGAAGCATTAGATGTGAAGGTGTTATTCTGTTGTAGTTCATTCTGAGCATCAGAATACATAGGTGCAAAGAAATCAGGTGGTAAAATCAACTGAGACCAGTCCTGACTCAATTGACTACTAGAGCCAAGCTCTCTAAATGAAGGATTAGCCATCCTTATTGAGAATATATAGTAATCATCAAAAAACTCTCAAAAAAAGAAGAAAATAATAATATTCAATAAAAACTTCTCAAAACACTTTAAAAATAAAGAAATAATTAAGAAACTGAGAGCCAATAACTAGCGTTTTCATCCAGTTTAATGTGCTGGACTTCATCAGAATATTTAAAACAAACATTCTCAGTGCAATATATAACTGTGTAAATGATATAATGATATCACAGCAACAGGCCAATAGCAGGATTTGGATAAGAGAATATGAATAACTACATAACAGAACTTCAGTAAAATGTACAGTTCATGCATAGATAAGAAAAAATATCATGCCAGGCTAGAATTAATTATGCCATTTAAGAACACATCTGATGTTTAAACATTCATTCAGACCCGGGGGAGCCTCTGCATTCAAAAGGAGCTGCCATCGCAATTCTTTAACTTCCAGTAAAGTGTTTTTGTCCCCAAAAAGGAAAGGAACGTGATCTAAAATAAAAAAACTTGAACTCAGTGAAGGAGGAACACACAGTACTGTGTTTGGCTAATGCATTACTTAAGTCTCTGTGCCTAATAGCTGCATAGTGTTCCTTGATTCTAGTAGAAAGCTTACGAATAGTTTTACCTACATAAAAGGATGAACATGTTGTGCAGATAGCCACATAAGCCACAAAGGTGGAATTACAATCAAAATGATTAGTAACTGTAACTGTAAAATTGTTATGCTTAAAGGTGTAACAACTAATGGTAAGGATCCATTTACAAACAATACATTTGCCACAAGAGAACATACCTTTGTTCAAGTGTAGAGTGGGGGTATGTATGTATATATATATATATATATATATATATATATATATATATATATATATATATAAAGAGAGAGAGAGAGATACATCCACATTCATATCTATATATATATATATATATATATATGCATACATACATATATATATATATATATATATATATATATATATATATATATATATATATATATATATATATATATATATATATATATATATATATATATATATATATATATATATATATATATATATATATATATAAATATACAGAAATGTATGATAGCTACAAAGACATGCAATCAGAGGGTCATGCTGCTGCACACTGGAATTCTACATCTGGAAACTCACTCACTGGAAGTATTCCTTAAAATGGGGAACAATGACATTTGTGCTGTAACAGAGACCTGGATAAAATCAGAAGGAAGCACCCCTGCATTATTTATTTTATTTATTTATGTCCATTGGGCCAATAAAGAACCGTTTTTTTTCAGGTCCTGGGAGAAAACTCCCAAACAAAGGTTACAAAAGAGATTACATCAGTTTACAATTTCAATTGTAAGTGAAAGAAGAAGCTTTAAAAAATTGTAAACAAAAAAAGACAAGAGTAGTTACAAATTGTGGAAATTTGTGGGTTCAAGATAAAGCAAAGATTAAGCATTACCAGCCCATAATTCATTCCACAACTTTTGGCTGCAGAATGTGGACTGAAGCTCCAAAGGTGGTGGTATTTTCATATTCATAAAGGATGCACACACCTCCAGAGTCATGGACTGACATTATACACTACAGGCGTAGCTGACATTGGGTAAGACAGTTGTTCAGGTTGTAGCCTGTGATAGGTCCCCATACATGTCCCAAGACTCACTCCATGTCCATAAACACCCTGGAGAATATTAAGTGTCCAGCCTAACACTATCATACTGGTTGACTTCAACTACCCCACCATTAAGTGGGAAATCTACTCATGTAAGACAATCCAAGGCACCACAGGACCAAGAATCAGCTGGAATTCTTTTAAAATCCAACTTTAATTTAAGCACAAAAGCACATAAATGCACACATGAAGTGATTCAAACGAAAATGCTGGTTTTAATATGTGCGTTTATGTGCTTTTGTGCTTAAAATAAAGTTGGATTTTAAAAGAATTCCGGCTGATTCT
Source organism: Protopterus annectens (assembly GCF_019279795.1). NCBI lineage: Eukaryota > Metazoa > Chordata > Ceratodontiformes > Protopteridae > Protopterus > Protopterus annectens. The sequence goes on along the minus strand of NC_056727.1, from coordinate 265,924,255 downwards.
TGGTCCTGTGGTGCCTTGGATTGTTTTACTAGTTTTTTTTGGTACCTGGTAGCTGTTTTTTTTGAAAGCTACTCATGTACCGATCAACATGCCCATCACATCAACCTGGTCCTTCCTTACATGGGCGAATGTTGCTCTACACCAATAGTCAACACCTCACTTGTTATATCTAAACACAAAATAATCACCTTTGGAAATCCACAGCCATCCTACCCCCACTCCACAGGTAACCACCATGAAAAGTCTTTCCAAAGCTAACTATGGCCTCATAAAATCAGAGGTGGCTAACCTCACGGCAGCCATGCAAATGGAGACTAGTTGCATGACAGCTGAATCAAACAACAATGCACTATGAACACGTACACAAATGCATGGATACCACCTTATCCAATACAACCAGGATCCTCACCTCCAAAACAAAGAAGCTGATCTGTTGGTCCCCTGCCATAAAGAAACTGTACAACAGGAGGAGGGAGCCAATATGGAATAAGGTGAAGTCTCAAGACAGGAAATAAACCCTTATCAGCCTCAATGAATAGCTGAGATCCCTCGTCAAACACTATAAAGTTAGGTGTGAGAACAGACTTGCAGCACATAGTAAAGACAACCACAAGGGATCATGCAGTTATGTAAATAATCTCCATGGCAATACCAATAATTGTTCTAAGCTACTAGACAATGGTGCCTGCCAGAGTGAGCTAACAAATAATGCCAATATACTGGCTGGTATCTTGAGTGCAAACATTACCCCTCATCCCTCCCCAACGGAGCAATCACAATACCAGTACTCTGCCAGGCACCCAGTATTACTGCATCACAGGTTACAACACCACTGTCCAAGGCTAAGAATACAGCTTCTATGGGAACTGAGAATATCTCTGGCTGTGTTCTACATGAACTACAGAGTGACCTGGCACCTTACCTGTGGGCCCTATTCAAGCACAGCCTCACCTCAGGCTTTGTCCCTATTAAATTGTACACTGCTACAGTCACTCCTCTCCACAAATGAGGTGTAACTACAGACCCTAGGAAAAAACGCCCCAACTGCCTGACAGTCTGTTATACGAAGCTATGGAAATCATCATCATGAACCTAATAAACAGGGATATGGGAATCTGCAGACTCAGGATCCCACAAAGTTTACCTTTGTGAAGGGCAGGTCATTCCTGCTCATTCATACTGGTCAACCTCTTGCCATCAGTCATCTGAGCTGTGGATGAAGGCAAGGTGACACATACAGCCTACATTGATCTGGCCAAAGCCTTTGATAACATTCCCCACTCAGTAAGCTCAGCATTAACCCCTATATGACTAGGTGGGGACAGAGGCACAAACACAGGGGTAGATTGGACATACTGCTGTCATACATTGAGACAGTTGCAGATGTCACTGGATTTGTTGTAACATCCTTTATGAGGAATATGACATTGGTAATACCAATAGATGTGAGTATTTACTGAATGCATTCCAGAGTCCACAACTGATTTCGCAAGGACACCAACTGTCTGGTGAACACACAAAACATGACAGGCAGACATGGCCAGTCTGTGGACAGAGTGCCAGTGGAGAGGTATGTCAGAGACATATCACTATGAGTCCTGACGTCACACACTAAATGCATGTCCACACAGACCCTGTCAATCTATCAATCCACCATGTGTATAACAGCACTGATGACATAGAATCTGTTCACAAATCTGGGGATATGTCCCCCATGTTGAATGGCTGTCTCCACATGTCCTGTCCTGTGACATATTTCCACCCACTGTATGTGAATCTGTAAGCCACCACCTCTGTAATGTCCCTCACACAGGCAAGGAAATGGGGCAAGGACCACATTAAGGAATGTCCCATATGTCGGAACTAGCAGCAGTGTCCAGGCCCACAGCACAATACAATGCGGGCACTTACATAGTGGCATGGCCGTAGCAATACCTGACACTGCACATCTGTACAGTTGACAGACAGAAAGTAGATAGCCAACAGGTTATGCATTGGGATGAATGTGTTGAAAGATACACATTTGAAACTGAAAGATATGCCATTACTACATGACAGCAGTCCTCAATGACATGTCCAAAGAACATAGTAGTCTTACAGTTAATATCAACATATCAGATCAATATCCAATAGGAAATACATATAAACATACAGCTCAAACACCTAGAACAAGATTCTCAGTATTCGGAGTCCAGCTTTGCATGCAGGGGTGAATGATTCCAGTACTACAATCTGCAATCTAATCTTACTTGAAACAGCACTTAAAAGTACTAACATAATGATACCATATGTTTTAAACTATTTCTGTCAACCAGTGCACTGTAGCTGGTGTAACATACAAGTGTGACCGCATATAACCTGGGATACTATCCATGTATGAAACAAATCCAAAGAGAAAAGATTGTGGTACTACCCATGTATATCCAGGTGTCCCATACAGTATACTCACACCCCTTGCTACTGTAATGACAGCACATAGAAGCATATTATGTACAGGGAATTAAGTACACTTATTAAAGATGTCATTACCCTGCTATTTTATCAAACTGGAATGTGATCACTGGTTACCAGGGCTAAGCTATGGTTGGCAGGTTTCACCATTACTTAAATGTAAGTGCTAAAGAAGAAGAAATGAGCTGGCTTCAGGAACACAAACCACAATTTATTGCTGTTTACTGTGAGCGCTTTCGTAAGAGTAGACACTCCAAGTTCTTCAGACAAACTCTTATGAAATAATGCAATAATTTGTAGAAAAATCTCCTCCAAATAAATGTAGTAATGGTCTGTATCCCCTGAGTACATGTATGTATGCGTATGTTCAGCTGGAAGGCACAAAACTAATCACATGGGTTGCAAGCAGTCGGGTAAATAGGTTGTGCATGTTGCACGTGTGTAATATCAGTGTCAGTACATACAACAGACATGTATGTGTACAGCTACTGGTGGCTGCATTGCCCTGACACTGATTTGGGTACTAGAGTAGGCATGATTATCAGGTATTAATCAGAGAAATGTCCATCTGTGTTATGACCCTCTGGCCATGCCTACCACTACCAGCTATATCAACATACACTGGATATCACAAGTGTACACACCCCTGTTGGAATGTCAGGTCTGTGTGCTGTATGACAATCAGACCACAGAAGATCATTTCATAATGTTTCTCATCTTGAATGTGACCCCTAACCTGTACAATTCCACTGAAATACAATCAAAGGTGTTTCTAGGAAGGTGAACAACTATTGCCAAGTGAAGATGTGCCATGATGTTAGAGTCCAGACCAAGACAGATGAATGCTGTAAATATCTCAAGAGGTGCATACACAAGTTTAAGGGTGTGCACACTCATTCAAATGGCTTATTGTACTGAGTATTATTTCCATATATTTTCACAGACCAGACTGTTATGTTTTCAACTGAATTGTACAGACTATACATAACACTACAGGTGGGAATTGTTATGAAATGAGTTATTGTGGTGTCATGTTCCAACTGCACAAATACCAGGCAGTGTATCAGGGCTGTATACCCTTTATATCCACTGTAGCTATATGGACACAGCAGTACCTGACCTATATATCCACCCTCCACCAAGGTAGAGTAATCCCCTTTGGTGGACAGCAGCAATACATAAACCACATAATAGGTTGCTACATTAGCTCTACAGGGACACATAGGTACAGGCAACAACTATGAAGCAAGACCACCTATATCTGAGCAGGCAGGTAAGTTCACAGGTGATCTTCTGTAAGGCTGACTATGACTATGAATTGGACATATCCACACCACCAAGGACAATTGCAACTGTGTCTCCACATATGTTGTAAGTCTCAGATAAATCAATACAATTCACCCTGTACTGGGGGTAAAGAACACCTCATACATACATGCTGTGGATATAGGCAACCTGCATCACACAGGTTAGGTGGGAACATCACCACCCTGTTCACCCCAGTCATACATGGAGATATGCACATCAACCACATTCCTCCACTCAGCAATGGTGAGCATGTACATATTGCCTACTGATGGCATCAACAGGATATCTCCATGGGGCATAATAACATCACTGTCTGCCTCCTACATGAACTCAGGCATGTACTCAGAGCTCCATCACACACCACAGTCAAATGCAGACTTACCACTATCCACACACCATCCACATGGAAGATGATCACTGTCACTCTACACAGAAATGAATGGAGGATAGAGGATTATGCAATCAAGTGTCCAACATTGGGGGGAAAAAGATAACTTAGGGACAGACATGTAATGCAAGCTACTATAGCCATGATAGCTTGGAGGTTTCTGATGTAGACTGGATTATTTGCAAGTAATATCCACTGTTGATGTGCATTTTGACAACCATATGAGGTCCTGTGACCTTTTCCTGTTTATGTCTTCCAGGTAACATGCAGAGTGCTTGCCTACCAGAATTCTTTGTTGGGGAAACAGACATCATCACCCAATATGTGATTGGACATTATGCCCTGTCATGTGAACAGAGATCAGAAGATGTGCAGGAGAGGACTGCCCTGTGGAACAGTGTGGTCCACAGGATAAATGATGCCAGCCTGCACAGCAGAACTTATGCGCATGTGAAGCATCAGGCCACTGACCTCAAATGCCATGCCCATCAATGGGCTGCTGCTGTAGCGAGGGACCGCCTAATGCACAAGCCATGATGCTGAGGGAAGCATTGCAGAGGTGGGTTACACACACACACACACACACACACACACACACACACACACACACACACACACACACACACACACACACACACACACACACACACACACACACACACACAAACACAAGCACACACACTGAATGAGGAGCGTGCAGGTAAGGGCCCAGTGGGGATTAGTACACTAATGTATCAGACATACATGCATCTGTATTGTATCTATATGCATGTATCAGGCCCGATTGCAGTTGTGGATAGTGTTTTCTAATGCACAGGAGTGCACATCTATGGTGAGGACAGGATATTGTGCATTATTGCAGTTACTACTGTAGATGTGCAGACATGCTTCATCCATCCTATACCAAGGCCACATGTGCATCTGCTGACAATAACTCCCTCTCAC